>NW_027479949.1:0-51744 GCF_051014685.1 Ptiloglossa arizonensis
AAATAAATGGAGAAACGAAGAAGTAGACCGAGAAACGGAGAAAGAAACGGAGAAACGCACAAAGAAACGGAGAAACGAATAAAGACGCGGAGAAACGAACAAGAAACGGAGAAACGGAGAAAGAAACGGAGAAACGAACAAAGAAACGGAGAAACGAAGAAGAAACGGAGAAACGACGAAAGAAACGGAGAAACGAGGAAAGGAAACGGAGAAACGAGGAAAGAAACGAGAAACGAAGAAAGAACGGGGATGCGAACAAAGAAACGGAGAAACGAAGAAAGAAACGGAGAAACGAAGAAAGAAACGAGAACGAAGAAAGAAACGGAGAAACGAAGAAAGAAACGGAGAAACGGAGAAATAAATGGAGAAACGAAGAAAGAAACGGAGAGACGATGAAGAAACGGAGAAACGAAGAAAGAAACGGAGAAACGAAGAAATAAATGGAGAAACGAAGATATAAACGAAGAGACGAAGAAAGAAACGGAGAAACGAAGAAAGAAACGGAGAAACGAAGAAGAAACGGAGAAACGAAGAAAGAAACGTAGAAACGAAGAAAGAAACGGAGAAACGAAGAAAGAAACGGAGAAACGAAGAAAGAAACGGTGAATCGGAGGAAATAAATGGAGAAACGAAGAAATAGACCGAGAAACTGAGAAAGAAACGCAGAAACGAGCAAAGAAACGGAGAAACGAAGAAAGGACGCGGAGAAACGAACAAAGAAACGGAGAAACGAAGAAAGAAACGGAGAAACGTACAAAGAAACGGAGAAACGAAGAAAGGAACGGAGAAATAAATGGCGAAACGAAGAAACAAACGGAGAAACGAACAAGGAAACGGAGAAACGAAGAAGAAAACTTAGAAACGAAGAAGAAAACGGAGAAACGAACAAAGAAACGGAGAAACGAAGAAAGATACAGAGAAACGGTGAAATAAATGGAGAAACGAAGAAATAAACGGAGAAACGAACAAGCAAACGGAGAAACGAAGAAAGAAACGGAGAAACGACGAAAAAAATGAAGAAACGAAGAAAGAAACGAAGAACGAAGAAAGAAGCGGAGAAACGAACAAAGAAACGGAGAAACGAAGGAAGAAACGGAGAACCGAAGAAAGAATCGGAGAAACGAAGAAAGAACGGAGAAACGAAGAAAGAACCGGAGTAACGAAGAAAGAACGGAGAAACGGAGAAATAAATGGAGAAACGAAGAAAGAAACGGAGAAACGAAGAAAGAAACGAAGAAAGAAACGGAGAAACGAAGAAAGAAACGGAGAATCGGAGAATAAATGGAGAAACGAAGAAATAAACGGAGAAACGGAGAAATAAATGGAGAAACGAAGAAATAAACGGAGAAAGGGAGAAATAAATGGAGAAACGAAGAAATAAACGGAGAAACGAACAAAGAAACGGAGAAACGAAGAAAGAAACGGAGAAACGAACAAAGAAACGGAGAAATGGAGAAAGAAACGGAGAAACGGGGAAATAAATGGAGAAACGAAGAAATAAACGGAGAAACGAAGAAAGAAACGGAGAAACGAGGAAAGAAACAGAGAAAACGAAGAAGAAACGGGGATGCGAACAAAGAAACGGAGAAACGAAGAAAGAAACGGAGAAACGAAGAAAGAAACGGAGAAACGAAGAAAGAAACGGAGAAACGAAGAAAGAACGGAGAAACGGAGAAATAAATGGAGAAACGAAGAAAGAAACGGAGAGACGAAGAAAGAAACGAGAAACGAAGAAAGAAACGGTGAAACGAAGAAATAAATGGAGAAACGAAGATATAAACGGAGAGACGAAGAAAGAAACGGAGAAACGAGAAAGAAACGGAGAAACGAAGAAAGAAACGGAGAAACGAATAAAGAAACGTAGAAACGAAGAAAGAAACGGAGAAACGAAGAAAGAAACTGAGAAACGAAGAAAGAAACGGTGAATCGGAGAAATAAATGGAGAAACGAAGGAATAAACCGAGAAACGGAGAAAGAAACGGAGAAACGAACAAAGAAACGGAGAAACGAAGAAAGACGCGGAGAGACGATCAAAGAAACGGAGAAACGAAGAAAAGAAACGGAGAAACGAACAAAGAAACGGTGAAACGAAGAAAGAAACGGAGAAATAAATGGAGAAACGAAGAAATAAAGGAAGAAACGAAGAAAGATACAGAGAAACGGTGAAATAAATGGAGAAACGAAGAAATAAACGGAGAAACGAACAAGCAAAACGGAGAAACGAAGAAAGAAAACGGAGAAACGACGAAAAAAATGAAGAAACGAAGAAAGAAACGAAGAAAGAAACGGAGAAACGAAGAAAGAAACGGAGAACGGAGAAATAAATGGAGAAACGAAGAAATAAACGGAGGAACGAAGAAAGAACGGAGTAACGAAGAAAGAAATGGAGAAACGAAGAAAGAAACGGAGTAACGAAGAAAGAAACGGAGAAACGAACAAAGAAACGGAGAAACGAACAAAGAAACGGAGAAACGAGGAAAGAAACGGAGAATAAATGGAGAAACGAAGAAATAAACGGAGAAACGAAGAAAGAAACGAGAAACGAGGAAAGAAACAGAGAACGAAGAAAGAGAGAAACGAAGAAATAAACGGAGAAACGAAGAAAGAAACGGAGAAACGAGGAAAGAAACAGAGAAACGAAGAAAGAAACGGGGATGCGAACAAAGAAACGGAGAAACGAAGAAAGAAACGGAGAAACGAAGAAAGAAACGGAGAAACGAAGAAAGAAACGGAGAAACGAAGAGAGAAACGGAGAAACGGAGAAATAAATGGAGAAACGAAGAAAGAAACGGAGAGACGAAGAAAGAAACGGAGAAACGAAGAAAGAAACGGAGAAACGAAGAAACAAATGGAGAAACGAAGATATAAACGGAGAGACGAAGAAAGAAACGGAGAAACGAAGAAAGAAACGGAGAAACGAAGAAAGAAACGGAGAAACGAAGAAAGAAACGTAGAAACGAAGAAAGAAACGGAGAAACGAAGAAAGAAACTGAGAAACGAAGAAAGAAACGGTGAATCGGAGAAATAAATGGAGAAACGGAGAAATAGACCGAGAAACGGAGAAAGAAACGGAGAAACGAACAAAGAAACGGAGAAACGAAGAAAGACGCGGAGAAACGAACAAAGAAACGGAGAAACGTAGAAAGAAACGGAGAAACGAACAAAGAAACGGAGAAACGAAGAAAGAAATGGAGAAATAATTGGAGAAACGAAGAAATAAACGGAGAAACGAACAAGGAAACGGACAAACGAAGAAAGAAACGAAGAAACGAAGAAAGATACCGAGAAACGTAGAAAGAAACGGAGATACGAACAAAGAAACGGAGAAACGAAGAAAGAAACAGAGAAACGGAGAAATAAATGGAGGAACGAAGAAAGAAACGGAGAAATAAATGGAGAAACGAAGAAATAAACCGAGAAACGGAAAAAGAAACGGAGAAACGAGGAAAGAAACGGAGAAACGAAGAAAGAAACGGAGTAACGAAGAAAGAAACGGAGAAATAAATGGAGAAACGAAGAAAGAAACGGAGAAACGGAGAAATAAATGGAGAAACGAAGAAAGAAACGGAGTGACGAAGAAAGAAATGGAGAAACGATGAAAGAAACGGAGAAACGAAGAAAGAAACGGAGAAACGAAGAAAGAAACGCAGTAACGATGAAAGAAACGAAGAAACGAAGAAGGAAACGGAGAATCGGAGAAATAAATGGAGAAACGAAGGAATAAACCGAGAAACGGAGAAAGAAACGGAGAAACGAACAAAGAAACGGAGAAACGAAGAAAGACGCGGAGAGACGATCAAAGAAACGGAGAAACGAAGAAAGAAACGGAGAAACGAACAAAGAAACGGTGAAACGAAGAAAGAAACGGAGAAATAAATGGAGAAACGAAGAAATAAACGGAGAAACGAACAAGGAAACGGACAAACGAAGAAAGAAACGGATAAACGAAGAAAGAAACCGAGAAACGTAGAAAGAACCGGAGATACGAACAAAGAAACGGGGAAACGAACAAAGAAACGGAGAAACGAAGAAATAAATGGAGAAACGGAGAAATAAATGGAGAAACGAAGAAAGAAACGGAGTGACGAAGAAAGAAACGGTGAAACGATGAAAGAAACGGAGAAACGAAGAAATAAATGGAGAAACGAAGGAATAAACCGAGAAACGGAGAAAGAAACGGAGAAACGAACAAAGAAACGGAGAAACGAAGAAAGACGCGGAGAGACGATCAAAGAAACGGAGAAACGAAGAAAAAAACGGAGAAACGAACAAAGAAACGGAGAAACGAAGAAAGAAACGGAGAAATAAATGGAGAAACGAAGAAATAAACGGAGAAACGAACAAGGAAACGGACAAACGAAGAAAGAAACGGATAAACGAAGAAAGAAACCGAGAAACGTAGAAAGAACCGGAGATACGAACAAAGAAACGGGGAAACGAACAAAGAAACGGAGAAACGAAGAAATAAATGGAGAAACGAAGATATATACGGAGAGACGAAGAAAGAAACGGAGAAACGAAGAAAGAAACGGAGAAACGAAGAAAGGAACGGACAAACGAAGAAAGAAACGTAGAAACGAAGAAGGAAACGGAGAAACGAAGAAAGAAGACGAGAAGAACGAAGAAAGAAACGGAGAAATATATGGAGAAACGAAGAAATAAACGGTGAAATAAATGGAGAAACGAAGAAATAAACCGAGAAACGGAAAAAGAAACGGAGAAACGAGGAAAGAAACGGAGAAACGAAGAAAGAAACGGAGTAACGAAGAAAGAAACGGAGAAACGGAGAAATAAATGGAGAAACGAAGAAAGAAACGGAGAGACGAAGAATGAAACGGAGAAACGAAGAAAGAAACGGAGAAACGAAGAAATAAATGGAGAAACGAAGATATAAACGGAGAGACGAAGAAAGAAACGGAGAAACGAAGAAAGAAACGGAGAAACGAAGAAAGAAACGGAGAAACGAAGAAAGAAACGTAGAAACGAAGAAAGAAACGGAGAAACGAAGAAAGAAACTGAGAAACGAAGAAAGAAACGGTGAATCGGAGAAATAAATGGAGAAACGAAGAAATAGACCGAGAAACGGAGAAAGAAACGGAGAAACGAACAAAGAAACGGAGAAACGAAGAAAGACGCGGAGAAACGAACAAAGAAACGGAGAAACGTAGAAAGAAACGGAGAAACGAACAAAGAAACGGAGAAACGGAGAAAGAAACGGAGAAATAAATGGAGAAACGAAGAAATAAACGGAGAAACGAACAAGGAAACGGACAAACGAAGAAAGAAACGGAGAAACGAAGAAAGATACCGAGAAACGTAGAAAGAAACGGAGATACGAAGAAAGAAACGGAGAAACGAAGAAAGAAACAGAGAAACGGAGAAATAAATGGAGAAACGAAGAAAGGAACGGAGAAATAAATGGAGAAACGAAGAAATAAACCGAGAAACGGAAAAAGAAACGGAGAAACGAGGAAAGGAACGGAGAAACGAAGAAAGAAACGGAGTAACGAAGAAAGAAACGGAGAAATAAATGGAGAAACGAAGAAAGAAACGGAGAAACGGAGAAATAAATGGAGAAACGAAGAAAGAAACGGAGTGACGAAGAAAGAAACGGAGAAACGATGAAAGAAACGGAGAAACGAAGAAATAAATGGAGAAACGAAGACATAAACGCAGAGACGAAGAAAGAAACGGAGAAACGAAGAAAGAAACGGAGAAACGAAGAAAGAAACGCAGTAACGATGAAAGAAACGAAGAAACGAAGAAGGAAACGGAGAATCGGAGAAATAAATGGAGAAACGAAGGAATAAACCGAGAAACGGAGAAAGAAACGGAGAAACGAACAAAGAAACGGAGAAACGAAGAAAGACGCGGAGAGACGATCAAAGAAACGGAGAAACGAAGAAAGAAACGGAGAAACGAAGAAAGAAACGGAGAAACGAAGAAAGAAACGTAGAAACGAAGAAAGAAACGGAGAAACGAAGAAAGAAACTGAGAAACGAAGAAAGAAACGGTGAATCGGAGAAATAAATGGAGAAACGAAGAAATAGACCGAGAAACGGAGAAAGAAACGGAGAAACGAACAAAGAAACGGAGAAACGAAGAAAGACGCGGAGAAACGAACAAAGAAACGGAGAAACGTAGAAAGAAACGGAGAAGCGAACAAAGAAACGGAGAAACGGAGAAAGAAACGGAGAAATAAATGGAGAAACGAAGAAATAAACGGAGAAACGAACAAGGAAACGGACAAACGAAGAAAGAAACGGAGAAACGAAGAAAGATACCGAGAAACGTAGAAAGAAACGGAGATACGAAGAAAGAAACGGAGAAACGAAGAAAGAAACAGAGAAACGGAGAAATAAATGGAGAAACGAAGAAAGGAGCGGAGAAATAAATGGAGAAACGAAGAAATAAACCGAGAAACGGAAAAAGAAACGGAGAAACGAGGAAAGGAACGGAGAAACGAAGAAAGAAACGGAGTAACGAAGAAAGAAACGGAGAAATAAATGGAGAAACGAAGAAAGAAACGGAGAAACGGAGAAATAAATGGAGAAACGAAGAAAGAAACGGAGTGACGAAGAAAGAAACGGAGAAACGATGAAAGAGACGGAGAAACGAAGAAATAAATGGAGAAACGAAGACATAAACGCAGAGACGAAGAAAGAAACGGAGAAACGAAGAAAGAAACGGAGAAACGAAGAAAGAAACGCAGTAACGATGAAAGAAACGAAGAAACGAAGAAGGAAACGGAGAATCGGAGAAATAAATGGAGAAACGAAGGAATAAACCGAGAAACGGAGAAAGAAACGGAGAAACGAACAAAGAAACGGAGAAACGAAGAAAGACGCGGAGAGACGATCAAAGAAACAGAGAAACGAAGAAAGAAACGGAGAAACGAACAAAGAAACGGAGAAACGAAGAAAGAAACGGAGAAATAAATGGAGAAACGAAGAAATAAACGGAGAAACGAACAAGGAAACGGACAAACGAAGAAAGAAACGGAGAAACGAAGAAAGAAACCGAGAAACGTAGAAAGAACCGGAGATACGAACAAAGAAACGGGGAAACGAACAAAGAAACGGAGAAACGAAGAAACGAAGAAAGAAACGGAGAAATAAATGGAGAAACGAAGAAATAAACGGAGAAACGAACAAGGAAACGGAGAAACGAAGAAAGACTCGGAGAAACGAACAAAGAAACGGAGAAACGAACAAAGAAACGGAGAAACGAACAAAGAAACGGAGAAACGAAGAAAGAAACGCAGTAACGATGAAAGAAACGAAGAAACGAAGAAGGAAGCGGAGAATCGGAGAAATAAATGGAGAAACGAAGGAATAAACCGAGAAACGGAGAAACGGAGAAACGATGAAACGAAGGAACAAACGGAGAAACGAAGAAAGAAACCGAGAAACGGAGATACGAACAAAGAAACGGGGAAACGAAGAAAGAAACGGAGAAACGAAGAAAGAAACGGAGAAACGGAGAAATAAATGGAGAAACGAAGAAATAAACCGAGAAACGGAAAAAGAAACGGAGAAACGAACAAAGAAACGGAGAAACGAAGAAAGAAACGGAGAAACGGAGAAGTAAATGGAGAAACCAAGAAAGAAACGGAGAAATAAATGGAGAAACGAAGATATAAACGGAGAAACGAAGAAAGAAACGGAGAAATGAAGAAACGATGAAAGAAAGGAAAAACGAAGAAAGAAACGGAGAAACGAAGAAAGAGACGGAGAAACGAAGAAATAGACGGAGAGACGAAGAAAGAAACGGAGAAACGAAGAAAGTAACGGAGAAACGAAGAAAGAAACGGAGAAACGGAGAAATAAATGGAGAAACGAAGAAATAAACGGAGGAACGAAGAAAGAAACGGAGTAACGAAGAAAGAAATGGAGAAACGAAGAAAGAAACGGAGTAACGAAGAAAGAAACGGAGAAACGAACAAAGAAACGGAGAAACGAACAAAGAAACGGAGAAACGAAGAAAGAAACGGAGAAATAAATGGAGAAACGAAGAAATAAACGTAGAAACGAAGAAAGAAACGGAGAAACGAAGAAAGAAACGGAGAAACGTAGAAAGAAACGGTGTAACGAAGAAAGAAACGAAGAAACGAAGAAAGAAACGGAGAAACGAAGAAAGAAACGGAGAATCGGAGAAATAAATGGAGAAACGAAGAAATAAACGGAGAAACTGAGAAATAAATTGAGAAACGAAGAAATAAACGGAGAAACGAACAAAGAAACGGAGAAATAAGTGGAGAAACGAAGATATAAACGGAGAAACGAAGAAAGAAACGGCGAAACGAAGAAACGATGAAAGAAACGGAGAAACGAAGAAAGAAACTGAGAAACGAACATAGGAACGGAGAAACGAACAAAGAAGAGGAGAAACGAAGAAAGAAACGGAGAAACGAACAAAGGAACCGAGAAACGAACAAAGAAACGGAGAAACGAAGAAAGAAACGGAGAATCGGAGAAATAAATGGAGAAACGAAGAAATAAACGGAGAAACTGAGAAATAAGTTGAGAAACGAAGAAATAAACGGAGAAACGAACAAAGAAACGGAGAAATAAATGGAGAAACGAAGATATAAACGGAGAAACGAAGAAAGAAACGGCGAAACGAAGAAACGATGAAAGAAACGGAGAAACGAAGAAAGAAACTGAGAAACGAAGAACGAAACGGAGAAACGAAGAAAGAAACGGAGAAACGAACAAAGAAACGGAGAAACGAAGAAAGAAACGGAGAAACGAAGAAAGAAACCGAGAAACGAAGAAAGAAACGGAGAAACGAAGAAAGAAACGGGGAAACGAAGAAAGAAACGGAGAAACGAAGAAAGAAACGGTGAAATAAATGGAGAAACGAAGAAATAAACCGAGAAACGGAAAAAGAAACGGAGAAACGAACAAAGAAACGGAGAAACGAAGAAAGAAACGGAGAAACGGAGAAATAAATGGAGAAACCAAGAAAGAAACGGAGAAATAAATGGAGAAACGAAGATATAAACGGAGAAACGAAGAAAGAAACGGAGAAATGAAGAAACGATGAAAGAAAGGAAAAACGAAGAAAGAAACGGAGAAACGAAGAAAGAGACGGAGAAACGAAGAAATAGACGGAGAGACGAAGAAAGAAACGGAGAAACGAAGAAAGTAACGGAGAAACGAAGAAAGAAACGGAGAAACGGAGAAATAAATGGAGAAACGAAGAAATAAACGGAGGAACGAAGAAAGAAACGGAGTAACGAAGAAAGAAATGGAGAAACGAAGAAAGAAACGGAGTAACGAAGAAAGAAACGGAGAAACGAACAAAGAAACGGAGAAACGAACAAAGAAACGGAGAAACGAGGAAAGAAACGGAGAAATAAATGGAGAAACGAAGAAATAAACGTAGAAACGAAGAAAGAAACGGAGAAACGAAGAAAGAAACGGAGAAACGTAGAAAGAAACGGTGTAACGAAGAAAGAAACGAAGAAACGAAGAAAGAAACGAAGAAATAAATGGAGAAACGAAGATATAAACGGAGAAACGAAGAAACGATGAAAGAAACGGAGAAACGAACATAGGAACGGAGAAACGAACAAAGAAGAGGAGAAACGAAGAAAGAAACGGAGAAACGAACAAAGGAACCGAGAAACGAACAAAGAAACGGAGAAACGAAGAAAGAAACGGAGAATCGGAGAAATAAATGGAGAAACGAAGAAATAAACGGAGAAACTGAGAAATAAATTGAGAAACGAAGAAATAAACGGAGAAACGAACAAAGAAACGGAGAAATAAATGGAGAAACGAAGATATAAACGGAGAAACGAAGAAAGAAACGGAGAAACGAAGAAACGATGAAAGAAACGGAGAAACGAAGAAAGAAACTGAGAAACGAAGAACGAAACGGAGAAACGAAGAAAGAAACTGAGAAACGAAGAAACGATGAAAGAACCGGAGAAACGAAGAAAGAAACTGAGAAACGAAGAAAGAAACGGAGAATCGGAGAAATAAGTGGAGAAACGAAGAAATAAATCGAGAAACGGAGAAAGAAACGGAGAAACGAACAAAGACACGGAGAAATAAATGGAGAAACGAAGAAACGATGAAAGAAACGGAGAAACGAAGAAAGAAACTGTGAAACGAAGAAAGAAACGGAGAATCGGAGAAATAAATGGAGAAACGAAGAAATAAACCGAGAAACGGAGAAATAAATGGAGAAACGAAGAAATAAACCGACAAACGGAGAAAGAAACGGAGAAACGAACAAAGAAACGGAGAAACGAACAAAGAAACGGAGAAACGAACAAAGAAACGGAGAAACGAACAAAGAAACGGAGAAACGTAGAAAGAAACGGTGTAACGAAGAAAGAAACGAAGAAACGAAGAAAGAAACGGAGAAACGAAGAAAGAAACGGAGAATCGGAGAAATTAATGGAGAAACGAAGAAATAAACGGAGAAACTGAGAAATAAATTGAGAAACGAAGAAATAAACGGAGAAACGAACAAAGAAACGGAGAAATAAGTGGAGAAACGAAGATATAAACGGAGAAACGAAGAAAGAAACGGCGAAACGAAGAAACGATGAAAGAAACGGAGAAACGAAGAAAGAAACTGAGAAACGAACATAGGAACGGAGAAACGAACAAAGAAGAGGAGAAACGAAGAAAGAAACGGAGAAACGAACAAAGGAACCGAGAAACGAACAAAGAAACGGAGAAACGAAGAAAGAAACGGAGAATCGGAGAAATAAATGGAGAAACGAAGAAATAAACGGAGAAACTGAGAAATAAATTGAGAAACGAAGAAATAAACGGAGAAACGAACAAAGAAACGGAGAAATAAATGGAGAAACGAAGATATAAACGGAGAAACGAAGAAAGAATCGGCGAAACGAAGAAACGATGAAAGAAACGGAGAAACGAAGAAAGAAACTGAGAAACGAAGAACGAAACGGAGAAACGAAGAAAGAAACGGAGAAACGAACAAAGAAACGGAGAAACGAAGAAAGAAACGGAGAAACGAAGAAAGAAACCGAGAAACGAAGAAAGAAACGGAGAAACGAAGAAAGAAACGGGGAAACGAAGAAAGAAACGGAGAAACGAAGAAAGAAACGGTGAAATAAATGGAGAAACGAAGAAATAAACCGAGAAACGGAAAAAGAAACGGAGAAACGAACAAAGAAACGGAGAAACGAAGAAAGAAATGGAGAAACGGAGAAATAAATGGAGAAACCAAGAAAGAAACGGAGAAATAAATGGAGAAACGAAGATATAAACGGAGAAACGAAGAAAGAAACGGAGAAATGAAGAAACGATGAAAGAAAGGAAAAACGAAGAAAGAAACGGAGAAACGAAGAAAGAGACGGAGAAACGAAGAAATAGACGGAGAGACGAAGAAAGAAACGGAGAAACGAAGAAAGTAACGGAGAAACGAAGAAAGAAACGGAGAAACGGAGAAATAAATGGAGAAACGAAGAAATAAACGGAGGAACGAAGAAAGAAACGGAGTAACGAAGAAAGAAATGGAGAAACGAAGAAAGAAACGGAGTAACGAATAAAGAAACGGAGAAACGAACAAAGAAACGGAGAAACGAAGAAAGAAACGGAGAAACGAAGAAAGAGACGGAGAAACGGAGAAATAAATGGAGAAACGAAGAAATAAACGGAGAAACGAAGAAAGAAACGGAGAAACGAAGAAATAAATGGAGAAACGAAGAAATAAACGGAGAATCGGAGAAAGAAACGGAGAAACAATGAAAGACATGGAGAAACGCACAAAGAAACGGAGGAACGAAGAAAGAAACGGAGAAATAAATGGAGAAACGAAGATATAAACGGAGAAACGAAGAATGAAACGGAGAAACGAACAAGGAAACGGAGAAACGAAGAAATAAATGGAGAAACGAAGAAATAAACGGAGAATCGGAGAAAGAAACGGAGAAACAATGAAAGACATGGAGAAACGCACAAAGAAACGGAGGAACGAAGAAAGAAACGGAGAAATAAATGGAGAAACGAAGAAATAAACGGAGAAACGAACAAGGAAACGGACAAACGAAGAAAGAAACGAAGAAACGAAGAAAGAAACCGAGAAACGGAGAAAGAAACGGAGATACGAAGAAAGAAACGGGGAAACGAACAAAGAAACGGAGAAACGAACAAAGAAACGGAGGAACGGAGAAATAAATGGAGAAACGAAGAAATAAACGGAGAAACGAAGAAAGAAACGGAGAAACGAAGAAAGAATCGGAGAAACGAAGAAAGAAACGGAGAAACGAAGAAAGAAACGGAGAAATAAATGGAGAAACGAAGAAATAAACCGAGAAACGGAAAAAGAAACGGAGAAACGAACAAAGAAACGGAGAAACGAAGAAAGAAACGGAGAAACGAAGAAAGAAACGGAGAAACGAAGAAAGAAACGGAGAAACGAAGAAAGAAACGGAGAAACGAAGAAAGAGACGGAGAAACGGAGAAATAAATGGAGAAACGAAGAAATAAACGGAGAAACGAAGAAAGAAACGGAGAAACGAAGAAAGGAACGGAGAAATATGTGGAGAAACGAAGAAACAAACGGAGAAACGAACAAGGAAACGGAGAAACGAAGAAGGAAACTGAGAAACGAAGAAAGAAACGGAGAAACGAAGAAAGGAACGGAGAAATATGTGGAGAAACGAAGAAACAAACGGAGAAACGAACAAGGAAACGGAGAAACGAAGAAGGAAACTGAGAAACGAAGAAAGAAACGGAGAAACGAAGAAAGAAACTGAGAAACGAACAAAGAAACGGAGAAACGAACAAAGAAACGCAGAAACGAAGAAAGAAACGGAGAAACGAAGAAAGAAACGGAGAATCGGAGAAATAAATGGAGAAACGAAGAAATAAACGGAGAAACGGAGAAATAAATGGAGAAACGAAGAAATGAACGGAGAAAGGGAGAAATAAATGGAGAAACGAAGAAATAAACGGAGAAACGAAGAAAGAAACGGAGAAACGAACAAAGAAACGGAGAAACGAACAAAGAAACGGAGAAACGAAGAAACAAACGGAGAAACGAAGAAAGAAACGGAGAAACGAAGAAAGATACAGAGAAACGGTGAAATAAATGGAGAAACGAAGAAATAAACGGAGAAACGAACAAGCAAACGGAGAAACGAAGAAAGAAACGGAGAAACGACGAAAGAAACGGAGAAACGAGGAAAGAAACGGAGAAACGAGGAAAGAAACGGAGAAACGAAGAAAGAAACGGGGATGCGAACAAAGAAACGGAGAAACGAAGAAAGAAACGGAGAAACGAAGAAAGAAACCTAGAAACGAAGAAAGAAACGGAGAAACGAAGAAAGAAACGGAGAAACGGAGAAATAAATGGAGAAACGAAGAAAGAAACGGAGAGACGATGAAAGAAACGGAGAAACGAAGAAAGGAACGGAGAAACGAAGAAATAAATGGAGAAACGACGATATAAACGAAGAGACGAAGAAAGAAACGGAGAAACGAAGAAAGAAACGGAGAAACGAAGAAAGAAACGGAGAAACGAAGAAAGAAACGGAGAAACGAAGAAAGAAACGTAGAAACGAAGAAAGAAACGGAGAAACGAAGAAAGAAACGGAGAAACGAAGAAAGAAACGGTGAATCGGAGAAATAAATGGAGAAACGAAGAAATAGACCGAGAAACTGAGAAAGAAACGCAGAAACGAGCAAAGAAACGGAGAAACGAAGAAAGACGCGGAGAAACGAACAAAGAAACGGAGAAACGAAGAAAGAAACGGAGAAACGAAGAAAGAAACGGAGAAACGAAGAAAGAAACGGAGAAACGGAGAAATAAATGGAGACACGAAGAAATAAACGGAGAAACGAAGAAAGAAACGGAGAAACGTACAAAGAAACGGAGAAACGAAGAAAGGAACGGAGAAATAAATGGCGAAACGAAGAAACAAACGGAGAAACGAACAAGGAAACGGAGAAACGAAGAAGAAAACTTAGAAACGAAGAAAGAAACGGAGAAACGAACAAAGAAACGGAGAAACGAAGAAAGATACAGAGAAACGGTGAAATAAATGGAGAAACGAAGAAATAAACGGAGAAACGAACAAGCAAACGGAGAAACGAAGAAAGAAACGGAGAAACGACGAAAAAAATGAAGAAACGAAGAAAGAAACGAAGAAACGAAGAAAGAAGCGGAGAAACGAACAAAGAAACGGAGAAACGAAGGAAGAAACGGAGAACCGAAGAAAGAATCGGAGAAACGAAGAAAGAAACGGAGAAACGAAGAAAGAACCGGAGTAACGAAGAAAGAAACGGAGAAACGGAGAAATAAATGGAGAAACGAAGAAAGAAACGGAGAAACGAAGAAAGAAACGAAGAAAGAAACGGAGAAACGAAGAAAGAAACGGAGAATCGGAGAAATAAATGGAGAAACGAAGAAATAAACGGAGAAACGGAGAAATAAATGGAGAAACGAAGAAATAAACGGAGAAAGGGAGAAATAAATGGAGAAACGAAGAAATAAACGGAGAAACGAACAAAGAAACGGAGAAACGAAGAAAGAAACGGAGAAACGAACAAAGAAACGGAGAAATGGAGAAAGAAACGGAGAAACGGGGAAATAAATGGAGAAACGAAGAAATAAACGGAGAAACGAAGAAAGAAACGGAGAAACGAGGAAAGAAACAGAGAAACGAAGAAAGAAACGGGGATGCGAACAAAGAAACGGAGAAACGAAGAAAGAAACGGAGAAACGAAGAAAGAAACGGAGAAACGAAGAAAGAAACGGAGAAACGAAGAAAGAAACGGAGAAACGGAGAAATAAATGGAGAAACGAAGAAAGAAACGGAGAGACGAAGAAAGAAACGGAGAAACGAAGAAAGAAACGGAGAAACGTAGAAAGAAACGGAGAAACGAACAAATAAACGGAGAAACGAAGAAAGAAACGGAGAAATAAATGGTGAAACGAAGAAATAAACGGAGAAACGAACAAGGAAACGGACAAACGAAGAAAGAAACGGAGAAACGAAGAAAGATACCGAGAAACGTAGAAAGAAACGGAGATACGAACGAAGAAACGGAGAAACGAAGAAAGAAACAGAGAAACGGAGAAATAAATGGAGAAACGAAGAAAGAAACGGAGAAATAAATGGAGAAACGAAGAAATAAACCGAGAAACGGAAAAAGAAACGGAGAAACGAGGAAAGAAACGGAGAAACGAAGAAAGAAACGGAGTAACGAAGAAAGAAACGGAGAAATAAATGGAGAAACGAAGAAAGAAACGGAGAAACGGAGAAATAAATGGAGAAACGAAGAAAGAAACGGAGTGACGAAGAAAGAAATGGAGAAACGATCAAAGAAACGGAGAAACGAACAAGGAAACGGACAAACGAAGAAAGAAACGGATAAACGAAGAAAGAAACCGAGAAACGTAGAAAGAACCGGAGAAACGAAGAAAGATACAGAGAAACGGTGAAATAAATGGAGAAACGAAGAAATAAACGGAGAAACGAACAAGCAAACGGAGAAACGAAGAAAGAAACGGAGAAACGACGAAAAAAATGAAGAAACGAAGAAAGAAACGAAGAAACGAAGAAAGAAGCGGAGAAACGAACAAAGAAACGGAGAAACGAAGGAAGAAACGGAGAACCGAAGAAAGAATCGGAGAAACGAAGAAAGAAACGGAGAAACGAAGAAAGAACCGGAGTAACGAAGAAAGAAACGGAGAAACGGAGAAATAAATGGAGAAACGAAGAAAGAAACGGAGAAACGAAGAAAGAATCGAAGAAAGAAACGGAGAAACGAAGAAAGAAACGGAGAAACGGAGAAATAAATGGAGAAACGAAGAAATAAACGGAGGAACGAAGAAAGAAACGGAGTAACGAAGAAAGAAATGGAGAAACGAAGAAAGAAACGGAGTAACGAAGAAAGAAACGGAGAAACGAACAAAGAAACGGAGAAACGAACAAAGAAACGGAGAAACGAGGAAAGAAACGGAGAAATAAATGGAGAAACGAAGAAATAAACGGAGAAACGAAGAAAGAAACGGAGAAACGAGGAAAGAAACAGAGAAACGAAGAAAGAAACGGGGATGCGAACAAAGAAACGGAGAAACGAAGAAAGAAACGGAGAAACGAAGAAAGAAACGGAGAAACGAAGAAAGAAACGGAGAAACGGAGAAATAAATGGAGAAACGAAGAAAGAAACGGAGAGACGAAGAAAGAAACGGAGAAACGAAGAAAGAAACGGAGAAACGAAGAAACAAATGGAGAAACGAAGATATAAACGGAGAGACGAAGAAAGAAATGGAGAAACGATGAAAGAAACGGAGAAACGAAGAAATAAATGGAGAAACGAAGACATAAACGCAGAGACGAAGAAAGAAACGGAGAAACGAAGAAAGAATCGGAGAAACGAAGAAAGAAACGCAGTAACGATGAAAGAAACGAAGAAACGAAGAAGGAAACGGAGAATCGGAGAAATAAATGGAGAAACGAAGGAATAAACCGAGAAACGGAGAAAGAAACGGAGAAACGAACAAAGAAACGGAGAAACGAAGAAAGACGCGGAGAGACGATCAAAGAAACGGAGAAACGAAGAAAGAAACGGAGAAACGAACAAAGAAACGGTGAAACGAAGAAAGAAACGGAGAAATAAATGGAGAAACGAAGAAATAAACGGAGAAACGAACAAGGAAACGGACAAACGAAGAAAGAAACGGATATACGAAGAAAGAAACCGAGAAACGTAGAAAGAACCGGAGATACGAACAAAGAAACGGGGAAACGAACAAAGAAACGGAGAAACGAAGAAATAAATGGAGAAACGGAGAAATAAATGGAGAAACGAAGAAAGAAACGGAGTGACGAAGAAAGAAACGGAGAAACGATGAAAGAAACGGAGAAACGAAGAAATAAATGGAGAAACGAAGACATAAACGCAGAGACGAAGAAAGAAACGCAGAAACGAAGAAAGAAACGGAGAAACGAAGAAAGAAACGCAGTAACGATGAAAGAAACGAAGAAACGAAGAAGGAAACGGAGAATCGGAGAAATAAATGGAGAAACGAAGGAATAAACCGAGAAACGGAGAAAGAAACGGAGAAACGAACAAAGAAACGGAGAAACGAAGAAAGACGCGGAGAGACGATCAAAGAAACGGAGAAACGAAGAAAAAAACGGAGAAACGAACAAAGAAACGGAGAAACGAAGAAAGAAACGGAGAAATAAATGGAGAAACGAAGAAATAAACGGAGAAACGAACAAGGAAACGGACAAACGAAGAAAGAAACGGATAAACGAAGAAAGAAACCGAGAAACGTAGAAAGAACCGGAGATACGAACAAAGAAACGGGGAAACGAACAAAGAAACGGAGAAACGAAGAAATAAATGGAGAAACGAAGATATATACGGAGAGACGAAGAAAGAAACGGAGAAACGAAGAAAGAAACGGAGAAACGAAGAAAGGAACGGACAAACGAAGAAAGAAACGTAGAAACGAAGAAGGAAACGGAGAAACGAAGAAAGAAACTGAGAAACGAAGAAAGAAACGGTGAATCGGAGAAATAAATGGAGAAACGAAGAAATAGACCGAGAAACGGAGAAAGAAACGGAGAAACGAACAAAGAAACGGAGGAACGAAGAAAGAAGCCGAGAAACGAAGAAAGAAACGGAGAAATAAATGGAGAAACGAAGAAATAAACGGAGAAATAAATGGAGAAACGGAGAAACGAGGAAAGAAACGGAGAAACGAAGAAAGAAACGGAGTAACGAAGAAAGAAACGGAGAAACGGAGAAATAAATGGAGAAACGAAGAAAGAAACGGAGAGACGAAGAATGAAACGGAGAAACGAAGAAAGAAACGGAGAAACGAAGAAATAAATGGAGAAACGAAGATATAAACGGAGAGACGAAGAAAGAAACGGAGAAACGAAGAAAGAAACGGAGAAACGAAGAAAGAAACGGAGAAACGAAGAAAGAAACGTAGAAACGAAGAAAGAAACGGAGAAACGAAGAAAGAAACTGAGAAACGAAGAAAGAAACGGTGAATCGGAGAAATAAATGGAGAAACGAAGAAATAGACCGAGAAACGGAGAAAGAAACGGAGAAACGAACAAAGAAACGGAGAAACGAAGAAAGACGCGGAGAAACGAACAAAGAAACGGAGAAACGTAGAAAGAAACGGAGAAACGAACAAAGAAACGGAGAAACGGAGAAAGAAACGGAGAAATAAATGGAGAAACGAAGAAATAAACGGAGAAACGAACAAGGAAACGGACAAACGAAGAAAGAAACGGAGAAACGAAGAAAGATACCGAGAAACGTAGAAAGAAACGGAGATACGAAGAAAGAAACGGAGAAACGAAGAAAGAAACAGAGAAACGGAGAAATAAATGGAGAAACGAAGAAAGGAACGGAGAAATAAATGGAGAAACGAAGAAATAAACCGAGAAACGGAAAAAGAAACGGAGAAACGAGGAAAGGAACGGAGAAACGAAGAAAGAAACGGAGTAACGAAGAAAGAAACTGAGAAACGAAGAAAGAAACGGTGAATCGGAGAAATAAATGGAGAAACGAAGAAATAGACCGAGAAACGGAGAAAGAAACGGAGAAACGAACAAAGAAACGGAGAAACGAAGAAAGACGCGGAGAAACGAACAAAGAAACGGAGAAACGTAGAAAGAAACGGAGAAACGAACAAAGAAACGGAGAAACGGAGAAAGAAACGGAGAAATAAATGGAGAAACGAAGAAAGAAACGGAGAAACGGAGAAATAAATGGAGAAACGAAGAAAGAAACGGAGAGACGAAGAATGAAACGGAGAAACGAAGAAAGAAACGGAGAAACGAAGAAATAAATGGAGAAACGAAGATATAAACGGAGAGACGAAGAAAGAAACGGAGAAACGAAGAAAGAAACGGAGAAACGAAGAAAGAAACGGAGAAACGAAGAAAGAAACGTAGAAACGAAGAAAGAAACGGAGAAACGAAGAAAGAAACTGAGAAACGAAGAAAGAAACGGTGAATCGGAGAAATAAATGGAGAAACGAAGAAATAGACCGAGAAACGGAGAAAGAAACGGAGAAACGAACAAAGAAACGGAGAAACGAAGAAAGACGCGGAGAAACGAACAAAGAAACGGAGAAACGTAGAAAGAAACGGAGAAACGAACAAAGAAACGGAGAAACGGAGAAAGAAACGGAGAAATAAATGGAGAAACGAAGAAATAAACGGAGAAACGAACAAGGAAACGGACAAACGAAGAAAGAAACGGAGAAACGAAGAAAGAAACGGAGAAACGAAGAAACAAATGGAGAAACGAAGATATAAACGGAGAGACGAAGAAAGAAACGGAGAAACGAAGAAAGAAACGGAGAAACGAAGAAAGAAACGGAGAAACGAAGAAAGAAACGTAGAAACGAAGAAAGAAACGGAGAAACGAAGAAAGAAACTGAGAAACGAAGAAAGAAACGGTGTATCGGGGAAATAAATGGAGAAACGAAGAAATAGACCGAGAAACGGAGAAAGAAACGGAGAAACGAACAAAGAAACGGAGAAACGAAGAAAGACGCGGAGAAACGAACAAAGAAACGGAGAAACGTAGAAAGAAACGGAGAAACGAACAAAGAAACGGAGAAACGAAGAAAGAAACGGAGAAATAAATGGAGAAACGAAGAAATAAACGGAGAAACGAACAAGGAAACGGACAAACGAAGAAAGAAACGGAGAAACGAAGGAAGATACCGAGAAACGTAGAAAGAAACGGAGATACGAACAAAGAAACGGAGAAACGAAGAAAGAAACAGAGAAACGGAGAAATAAATGGAGAAACGAAGAAAGAAACGGAGAAATAAATGGAGAAACGAAGAAATAAACCGAGAAACGGAAAAAGAAACGGAGAAACGAGGAAAGAAACGGAGAAACGAAGAAAGAAACGGAGTAAAGAAGAAAGAAACGGAGAAATAAATGGAGAAACGAAGAAAGAAACGGAGAAACGGAGAAATAAATGGAGAAACGAAGAAAGAAACGGAGTGACGAAGAAAGAAATGGAGAAACGATGAAAGAAACGGAGAAACGAAGAAATAAATGGAGAAACGAAGACATAAACGCAGAGACGAAGAAAGAAACGGAGAAACGAAGAAAGAAACGCAGTAACGATGAAAGAAACGAAGAAACGAAGAAGGAAACGGAGAATCGGAGAAATAAATGGAGAAACGAAGGAATAAACCGAGAAACGGAGAAAGAAACGGAGAAACGAACAAAGAAACGGAGAAACGAAGAAAGACGCGGAGAGACGATCAAAGAAATGGAGAAACGAAGAAAGAAACGGAGAAACGAACAAAGAAACGGTGAAACGAAGAAAGAAACGGAGAAATAAATGGAGAAACGAAGAAATAAACGGAGAAACGAACAAGGAAACGGACAAACGAAGAAAGAAACGGATAAACGAAGAAAGAAACCGAGAAACGTAGAAAGAACCGGAGATACGAACAAAGAAACGGGGAAACGAACAAAGAAACGGAGAAACGAACAAAGAAACGGAGAAACGAAGAAAGATACAGAGAAACGGTGAAATAAATGGAGAAACGAAGAAATAAACGGAGAAACGAACAAGCAAACGGAGAAACGAAGAAAGAAACGGAGAAACGAACAAGGAAACGGACAAACGAAGAAAGAAACGGATAAACGAAGAAAGAAACCGAGAAACGTAGAAAGAACCGGAGATACGAACAAAGAAACGGGGAAACGAACAAAGAAACGGAGAAACGAAGAAATAAATGGAGAAACGGAGAAATAAATGGAGAAACGAAGAAAGAAACGGAGTGACGAAGAAAGAAACGGAGAAACGATGAAAGAAACGGAGAAACGAAGAAATAAATGGAGAAACGAAGACATAAACGCAGAGACGAAGAAAGAAACGCAGAAACGAAGAAAGAAACGGAGAAACGAAGAAAGAAACGTAGTAACGATGAAAGAAACGAAGAAACGAAGAAGGAAACGGAGAATCGGAGAAATAAATGGAGAAACGAAGGAATAAACCGAGAAACGGAGAAAGAAACGGAGAAACGAACAAAGAAACGGAGAAACGAAGAAAGACGCGGAGAGACGATCAAAGAAACGGAGAAACGAAGAAAAAAACGGAGAAACGAACAAAGAAACGGAGAAACGAAGAAAGAAACGGAGAAATAAATGGAGAAACGAAGAAATAAACGGAGAAACGAACAAGGAAACGGACAAACGAAGAAAGAAACGGATAAACGAAGAAAGAAACCGAGAAACGTAGAAAGAACCGGAGATACGAACAAAGAAACGGGGAAACGAACAAAGAAACGGAGCAACGAAGAAATAAATGGAGAAACGAAGATATATACGGAGAGACGAAGAAAGAAACGGAGAAACGAAGAAAGAAACGGAGAAACGAAGAAAGGAACGGACAAACGAAGAAAGAAACGTAGAAACGAAGAAGGAAACGGAGAAACGAAGAAAGAAACTGAGAAACGAAGAAAGAAACGGTGAATCGGAGAAATAAATGGAGAAACGAAGAAATAGACCGAGAAACGGAGAAAGAAACGGAGAAACGAACAAAGAAACGGAGAAACGAAGAAAGAAGCCGAGAAACGAAGAAAGAAACGGAGAAATAAATGGAGAAACGAAGAAATAAACGGAGAAATAAATGGAGAAACGAAGAAATAAACCGAAAAACGGAAAAAGAAACGGAGAAACGAGGAAAGAAACGGAGAAACGAAGAAAGAAACGGAGTAACGAAGAAAGAAACGGAGAAACGGAGAAATAAATGGAGAAACGAAGAAAGAAACGGAGAGACGAAGAATGAAACGGAGAAACGAAGAAAGAAACGGAGAAACGAAGAAATAAATGGAGAAACGAAGATATAAATGGAGAGACGAAGAAAGAAACGGAGAAACGAAGAAAGAAACGGAGAAACGAAGAAAGAAACGGAGAAACGAAGAAAGAAACGTAGAAACGAAGAAAGAAACGGAGAAACGAAGAAAGAAACTGAGAAACGAAGAAAGAAACGGTGAATCGGAGAAATAAATGGAGAAACGAAGAAATAGACCGAGAAACGGAGAAAGAAACGGAGAAACGAACAAAGAAACGGAGAAACGAAGAAAGACGCGGAGAAACGAACAAAGAAACGGAGAAACGTAGAAAGAAACGGAGAAACGAACAAAGAAACGGAGAAACGGAGAAAGAAACGGAGAAATAAATGGAGAAACGAAGAAATAAACGGAGAAACGAACAAGGAAACGGACAAACGAAGAAAGAAACGGAGAAACGAAGAAAGATACCGAGAAACGTAGAAAGAAACGGAGATACGAAGAAAGAAACGGAGAAACGAAGAAAGAAACAGAGAAACGGAGAAATAAATGGAGAAACGAAGAAAGGAACGGAGAAATAAATGGAGAAACGAAGAAATAAACCGAGAAACGGAAAAAGAAACGGAGAAACGAGGAAAGGAACGGAGAAACGAAGAAAGAAACGGAGTAACGAAGAAAGAAACGGAGAAATAAATGGAGAAACGAAGAAAGAAACGGAGAAACGGAGAAATAAATGGAGAAACGAAGAAAGAAACGGAGTGACGAAGAAAGAAACGGAGAAACGATGAAAGAAACGGAGAAACGAAGAAATAAATGGAGAAACGAAGACATAAACGCAGAGACGAAGAAAGAAACGGAGAAACGAAGAAAGAAACGGAGAAACGAAGAAAGAAACGCAGTAACGATGAAAGAAACGAAGAAACGAAGAAGGAAACGGAGAATCGGAGAAATAAATGGAGAAACGAAGGAATAAACCGAGAAACGGAGAAAGAAACGGAGAAACGAACAAAGAAACGGAGAAACGAAGAAAGACGCGGAGAGACGATCAAAGAAACGGAGAAACGAAGAAAGAAACGGAGAAACGAACAAAGAAACGGAGAAACGAAGAAAGAAACGGAGAAATAAATGGAGAAACGAAGAAATAAACGGAGAAACGAACAAGGAAACGGACAAACGAAGAAATAAATGGAGAAACGAAGATATAAACGGAGAGACGAAGAAAGAAACGGAGAAACGAAGAAAGAAACGGAGAAACGAAGAAAGAAACGGAGAAACGAAGAAAGAAACGTAGAAACGAAGAAAGAAACGGAGTAACGAAGAAAGAAACAGAGAAACGGAGAAATAAATGGAGAAACGAAGAAAGAAACGGAGAGACGAAGAATGAAACGGAGAAACGAAGAAAGATACCGAGAAACGTAGAAAGAAACGGAGATACGAAGAAAGAAACGGAGAAACGAAGAAAGAAACGGAGAAACGAAGAAAGGAACGGAGAAACGAAGAAAGGAACGGAGAAACGAAGAAAGAAACGTAGAAACGAAGAAGGAAACGGAGAAACGAAGACAGAAACTGAGAAACGAAGAAAGAAACGGTGAATCGGAGAAATAAATGGAGAAACGAAGAAATAGACCGAGAAACGGAGAAAGAAACGGAGAAACGAACAAAGAAACGGAGAAACGAAGAAAGAAACGGAGAAATAAATGGAGAAACAAAGAAATAAACGGAGAAACGAACAAGGAAACGGACAAACGAAGAAAGAAACGGAGAAACGAAGAAAGAAACCGAGAAACGTAGAAAGAACCGGAGATACGAACAAAGAAACGGGGAAACGAACAAAGAAACGGAGAAACGAAGAAAGAAACGGAGAAATAAATGGAGAAACGAAGAAATAAACGGAGAAACGAACAAGGAAACGGACAAACGAAGAAAGAAACGGAGAAACGAAGAAAGATACCGAGAAACGTAGAAAGAAACGGAGATACGAAGAAAGAAACTGAGAAACGAAGAAAGAAACGGAGAAACGAAGAAAGGAACGGAGAAACGAAGAAAGAAACGTAGAAAAGAAGAAGGAAACGGAGAGACGAAGACAGAAACTGAGAAACGAAGAAAGAAACGGTGAATCGGAGAAATAAATGGAGAAACGAAGAAATAGACCGAGAAACGGAGAAAGAAACGGAGAAACGAACAAAGAAACGGAGAAACGAAGAAAGAAGCCGAGAAACGAAGAAAGAAACGGAGAAATAAATGGAGAAACGAAGAAATAAACGGAGAAATAAATGGAGAAACGAAGAAATAAACCGAGAAACGGAAAAAGAAACGGAGAAACGAGGAAAGAAACGGAGAAACGAAGAAAGAAACGGAGTAACGAAGAAAGAAACGGAGAAACGGAGAAATAAATGGAGAAACGAAGAAAGAAACGGAGAGACGAAGAATGAAACGGAGAAACGAAGAAAGAAACGGAGAAACGAAGAAATAAATGGAGAAACGAAGATATAAACGGAGAGACGAAGAAAGAAACGGAGAAACGAAGAAAGAAACGGAGAAACGAAGAAAGAAACGGAGAAACGAAGAAAGAAACGTAGAAACGAAGAAAGAAACGGAGAAACGAAGGAAGAAACTGAGAAACGAAGAAAGAAACGGTGAATCGGAGAAATAAATGGAGAAACGAAGAAATAGACCGAGAAACGGAGAAAGAAACGGAGAAACGAACAAAGAAACGGAGAAACGAAGAAAGACGCGGAGAAACGAACAAAGAAACGGAGAAACGTAGAAAGAAACGGAGAAACGAACAAAGAAACGGAGAAACGGAGAAAGAAACGGAGAAATAAATGGAGAAACGAAGAAATAAACGGAGAAACGAACAAGGAAACGGACACGCGAAGAAAGAAACGGAGAAACGAAGAAAGAAACCGAGAAACGTAGAAAGAACCGGAGATACGAACAAAGAAACGGGGAAACGAACAAAGAAACGGAGAAACGAAGAAAGAAACGGAGAAATAAATGGAGAAACGAAGAAATAAACGGAGAAACGAACAAGGAAACGGACAAACGAAGAAAGAAACGGAGAAACGAAGAAAGATACCGAGAAACGTAGAAAGAAACGGAGATACGAAGAAAGAAACGGAGAAACGAAGAAAGAAACGGAGAAACGAAGAAAGGAACGGAGAAACGAAGAAAGAAACGTAGAAACGAAGAAGGAAACGGAGAAACGAAGAAAGAAACTGAGAAACGAAGAAAGAAACGGTGAATCGGAGAAATAAATGGAGAAACGAAGAAATAGACCGAGAAACGGAGAAAGAAACGGAGAAACGAACAAAGAAACGGAGAAACGAAGAAAGACTCGGAGAAACGAACAAAGAAACGGAGAAACGAACAAAGAAACGGAGAAACGAACAAAGAAACGGAGAAACGAAGAAAGAAACGCAGTAACGATGAAAGAAACGAAGAAACGAAGAAGGAAGCGGAGAATCGGAAAAATAAATGGAGAAACGAAGGAATAAACCGAGAAACGGAGAAACGGAGAAACGATGAAACGAAGGAACAAACGGAAAAACGAAGAAAGAAACCGAGAAACGGAGATACGAACAAAGAAACGGGGAAACGAAGAAAGAAACGGAGAAACGAAGAAAGAAACGGAGAAACGGAGAAATAAATGGAGAAACGAAGAAATAAACCGAGAAACGGAAAAAGAAACGGAGAAACGAACAAAGAAACGGAGAAACGAAAAAAGAAACGGAGAAACGAACAAAGAAACGGAGAAACGAACAAAGAAACGGAGAAACGAAGAAAGAAACGGAGAAATAAATGGAGAAACGAAGAAATAAACGTAGAAACGGAAAAAGAAACGGAGAAACGAACAAAGAAACGGAGAAACGAAGAAAGAAACGAAGAAACGGAGACATAAATGGAGAAACCAAGAAAGAAACGGAGAAATAAATGGAGAAACGAAGAAAGTAACGGAGAAACGAAGAAAGAAACGGAGAAACGGAGAAATAAATGGAGAAACGAAGAAATAAACGGAGGAACGAAGAAAGAAACGGAGTAACGAAGAAAGAAATGGAGAAACGAAGAAAGAAACGGAGTAACGAAGAAAGAAACGGAGAAACGAACAAAGAAACGGAGAAACGAACAAAGAAACGGAGAAACGAAGAAAGAAACGGAGAAATAAATGGAGAAACGAAGAAATAAACGTAGAAACGAAGAAAGAAACGGAGAAACGAAGAAAGAAACGGAGAAACGAAGAAAGAAACGGCGAAACGAAGAAACGATGAAAGAAACGGAGAAACGAAGAAAGAAACTGAGAAACGAACATAGGAACGGAGAAACGAACAAAGAAGAGGAGAAACGAAGAAAGAAATGGAGAAACGAACAAAGGAACCGAGAAACGAAGAAAGAAACGGAGAAACGAAGAAAGAAACGGGGAAACGAAGAAAGAAACGGAGAAACGAAGAAAGAAACGGTGAAATAAATGGAGAAACGAAGAAATAAACCGAGAAACGGAAAAAGAAACGGAGGAACGAACAAAGAAACGGAGAAACGAAGAAAGAAACGAAGAAACGGAGACATAAATGGAGAAACCAAGAAAGAAACGGAGAAATAAATGGAGAAACGAAGATATAAACGGAGAAACGAAGAAAGAAACGGAGAAATGAAGAAACGATGAAAGAAAGGAAAAACGAAGAAAGAAACGGAGAAACGAAGAAAGAGACGGAGAAACGAAGAAATAGACGGAGAAACGGAGAAATAAATGGAGAAACGAAGAAATAAACGGAGGAACGAAGAAAGAAACGGAGTAACGAAGAAAGAAATGGAGAAACGAAGAAAGAAACGGAGTAACGAAGAAAGAAACGGAGAAACGAACAAAGAAACGGAGAAACGAACAAAGAAACGGAGAAACGAGGAAAGAAACGGAGAAATAAATGGAGAAACGAAGAAATAAACGTAGAAACGAAGAAAGAAACGGAGAAACGTAGAAAGAAACGGAGAAACGTAGAAAGAAACGGTGTAACGAAGAAAGAAACGAAGAAACGAAGAAAGAAACGAAGAAATAAATGGAGAAACGAAGATATAAACGGAGAAACGAAGAAACGATGAAAGAAACGGAGAAACGAACATAGGAACGGAGAAACGAACAAAGAAGAGGAGAAACGAAGAAAGAAACGGAGAAACGAACAAAGGAACCGAGAAACGAACAAAGAAACGGAGAAACCAAGAAAGAAACGGAGAATCGGAGAAATAAATGGAGAAACGAAGAAATAAACGGAGAAACTGAGAAATAAATTGAGAAACGAAGAAATAAACGGAGAAACGAACAAAGAAACGGAGAAATAAATGGAGAAACGAAGATATAAACGGAGAAACGAAGAAACGATGAAAGAAACGGAGAAACGAAGAAACGATGAAAGAAACGGAGAAACGAAGAAAGAAACTGAGAAACGAAGAAAGAAACGGAGAATCGGAGAAATAAATGGAGAAACGAAGAAATAAACCGAGAAACGGAGAAATAAATGGAGAAACGAAGAAATAAACCGACAAACGGAGAAAGAAACGGAGAAACGAACAAAGAAACGGAGAAACGAACAAAGAAACGGAGAAACGAAGAATGAAACGGAGAAACGAACAAGGAAACGGAGAAACGAAGAAATAAATGGAGAAACGAAGAAATAAACGGAGAATCGGAGAAAGAAACGGAGAAACAATGAAAGACATGGAGAAACGCACAAAGAAACGGAGGAACGAAGAAAGAAACGGAGAAATAAATGGAGAAACGAAGAAATAAACGGAGAAACGAACAAGGAAACGGACAAACGAAGAAAGAAACGAAGAAACGAAGAAAGAAACCGAGAAACGGAGAAAGAAACGGAGATACGAAGAAAGAAACGGGGAAACGAACAAAGAAACGGAGAAACGAACAAAGAAACGGAGGAACGGAGAAACAAATGGAGAAACGAAGAAATAAACGGAGAAACGAAGAAAGAAACGGAGAAACGAAGAAAGAATCGGAGAAACGAAGAAAGAAACGGAGAAACGAAGAAAGAAACGGAGAAACGAAGAAAGAACCGGAGTAACGAAGAAAGAAACGGAGAAACGAAGGAAGAAACGGAGAACCGAAGAAAGAATCGGAGAAACGAAGAAAGAAACGGAGAAACGAAGAAAGAACCGGAGTAACGAAGAAAGAAACGGAGAAACGGAGAAATAAATGGAGAAACGAAGAAAGAAACGGAGAGACGAAGAAAGAAACGGAGAAACGAAGAAAGAAACGGTGAAACGAAGAAATAAATGGAGAAACGAAGATATAAACGGAGAGACGAAGAAAGAAACGGAGAAACGAAGAAAGAAACGGAGAAACGAAGAAAGAAACGGAGAAACGAAGAAAGAAACGTAGAAACGAAGAAAGAAACGGAGAAACGAAGAAAGAAACTGAGAAACGAAGAAAGAAACGGTGAATCGGAGAAATAAATGGAGAAACGAAGAAATAGACCGAGAAACGGAGAAAGAAACGGAGAAACGAACAAAGAAACGGAGAAACGAAGAAAGACGCGGAGAAACGGAGAAATAAATGGAGAAACGAAGAAATAAACGGAGAAACGAACAAGGAAACGGACAAACGAAGAAAGAAACGGAGAAACGAAGAAATAAACGGAGAAACGAACAAGGAAACGGACAAACGAAGAAAGAAACGAAGAAACGAAGAAAGAAACCGAGAAACGAAGATATAAACGGAGAGACGAAGAAAGAAACGGAGAAACGAAGAAAGAAACGGAGAAACGAAGAAAGAAACGGAGAAACGAAGAAAGAAACGTAGAAACGAAGAGAGAAACGGAGAAACGAAGAAAGAAACTGAGAAACGAAGAAAGAAACGGTGAATCGGAGAAATAAATGGAGAAACGAAGAAATAGACCGAGAAACGGAGAAAGAAACGGAGAAACGAACAAAGAAACGGAGAAACGAAGAAAGACGCGGAGAAACGAACAAAGAAACGGAGAATCGTAGAAAGAAACGAAGAAACGAACAAAGAAACGGAGAAACGAAGAAAGAAACGGAGAAATAAATGGAGAAACGAAGAAATAAACGGAGAAACGAACAAGGAAACGGACAAACGAAGAAAGAAACGGAGAAACGAAGAAAGATACCGAGAAACGAAGAAAGAAACGGAGATACGAACAAAGAAACGGAGAAACGAAGAAAGAAACAGAGAAACGGAGAAATAAATGGAGAAACGAAGAAAGAAACGGAGAAATAAATGGAGAAACGAAGAAATAAACCGAGAAACGGAAAAAGAAACGGAGAAACGAGGAAAGAAACGTAGAAACGAAGAAAGAAACGGAGTAACGAAGAAAGAAACGGAGAAATAAATGGAGAAACGAAGGAATAAACCGAGAAACGGAGAAAGAAACGGAGAAACGAACAAAGAAACGGAGAAACGAACAAAGAAACGGAGAAACGAACAAAGAAACGGAGAAACGAAGAAAGAAACGGAGAAATAAATGGAGAAACGAAGAAATAAACGGAGAAACGAACAAGGAAACGGACAAACGAAGAAAGAAACGGATAAACGAAGAAAGAAACCGAGAAACGTAGAAAGAACCGGAGATACGAACAAAGAAACGGGGAAACGAACAAAGAAACGGAGAAACGAAGAAATAAATGGAGAAACGAAGATATATACGGAGAGACGAAGAAAGAAACGGAGAAACGAAGAAAGAAACGGAGAAACGAAGAAAGGAACGGACAAACGAAGAAAGAAACGTAGAAACGAATAAGGAAACGGAGAAACGAAGAAAGAAACTGAGAAACGAAGAAAGAAACGGTGAATCGGAGAAATAAATGGAGAAACGAAGAAATAGACCGAGAAACGGAGAAAGAAACGGAGAAACGAACAAAGAAACGGAGAAACGTAGAAAGAAACGGAGAAACGAACAAAGAAACGGAGAAACGGAGAAAGAAACGGAGAAATAAATGGAGAAACGAAGAAATAAACGGAGAAACGAACATGGAAACGGACAAACGAAGAAAGAAACGGAGAAACGAAGAAAGATACCGAGAAACGTAGAAAGAAACGGAGATACGAAGAAAGAAACGGAGAAACGAAGAAAGAAACAGAGAAACGGAGAAATAAATGGAGAAACGAAGAAAGGAACGGAGAAATAAATGGAGAAACGAAGAAATAAACCGAGAAACGGAAAAAGAAACGGAGAAACGAGGAAAGGAACGGAGAAACGAAGAAAGAAACGGAGTAACGAAGAAAGAAACGGAGAAATAAATGGAGAAACGAAGAAAGAAACGGAGAAACGGAGAAATAAATGGAGAAACGAAGAAAGAAACGGAGTGACGAAGAAAGAAACGGAGAAACGATGAAAGAAACGGAGAAACGAAGAAATAAATGGAGAAACGAAGACATAAACGCAGAGACGAAGAAAGAAACGGAGAAACGAAGAAAGAAACGCAGTAACGATGAAAGAAACGAAGAAACGAAGAAGGAAACGGAGAATCGGAGAAATAAATGGAGAAACGAAGGAATAAACCGAGAAACGGAGAAAGAAACGGAGAAACGAACAAAGAAACGGAGAAACGAAGAAAGACGCGGAGAGACGATCAAAGAAACGGAGAAACGAAGAAAGAAACGGAGAAACGAACAAAGAAACGGAGAAACGAAGAAAGAAACGGAGAAATAAATGGAGAAACGAAGAAATAAACGGAGAAACGAACAAGGAAACGGACAAACGAAGAAAGAAACGGAGAAACGAAGAAAGAAACCGAGAAACGTAGAAAGAACCGGAGATACGAACAAAGAAACGGGGAAACGAAGAAATAAATGGAGAAACGAAGAAATAAACGGAGGAACGAAGAAAGAAACGGAGTAACGAAGAAAGAAATGGAGCAACGAAGAAAGAAACGGAGTAACGAAGAAAGAAACGGAGAAACGAACAAAGAAACGGAGAAACGAACAAAGAAACGGAGAAACGAGGAAAGAAACGGAGAAATAAATGGAGAAACGAAGAAATAAACGTAGAAACGAAGAAAGAAACGGAGAAACGAAGAAAGAAACGGAGAAACGTAGAAAGAAACGGTGTAACGAAGAAAGAAACGAAGAAACGAAGAAAGAAACGAAGAAATAAATGGAGAAACGAAGATATAAACGGAGAAACGAAGAAACGATGAAAGAAACGGAGAAACGAACATAGGAACGGAGAAACGAACAAAGAAGAGGAGAAATGAAGAAAGTAACGGAGAAACGAACAAAGGAACCGAGAAACGAACAAAGAAACGGAGAAACGAAGAAAGAAACGGAGAATCGGAGAAATAAATGGAGAAACGAAGAAATAAACGGAGAAACTGAGAAATAAATTGAGAAACGAAGAAATAAACGGAGAAACGAACAAAGAAACGGAGAAATAAATGGAGAAACGAAGATATAAACGGAGAAACGAAGAAAGAAACGGAGAAACGAAGAAACGATGAAAGAAACGGAGAAACGAAGAAAGAAACTGAGAAACGAAGAACGAAACGGAGAAACGAAGAAAGAAACTGAGAAACGAAGAAACGATGAAAGAACCGGAGAAACGAAGAAAGAAACTGAGAAACGAAGAAAGAAACGGAGAATCGGAGAAATAAGTGGAGAAACGAAGAAATAAATCGAGAAACGGAGAAAGAAACGGAGAAACGAACAAAGACACGGAGAAATAAATGGAGAAACGAAGATATAAACGGAGAAACGAAGAAACGATGAAAGAAACGGAGAAACGAAGAAAGAAACTGAGAAACGAAGAAAGAAACGGAGAATCGGAGAAATAAGTGGAGAAACGAAGAAACAAACCGAGAAACGGAGAAATAAATGGAGAAACGAAGAAATAAACCGACAAACGGAGAAAGAAACGGAGAAACGAACAAGGAAACGGAGAAACGAACAAAGAAACGGAGAAACGAACAAAGAAACGGAGAAACGAACAAAGAAACGGAGAAACGATGAAAGGAACGGAGTAACGAAGAAAGAAACGGAGAAACGAAGAAAGAAACGGAGAAACGAAGAAAGAAACGGAGAAACGAAGAAAGAATCGGAGAAACGAAGAAAGAATCGGAGAATCGGAGAAATAAATGGAGAAACGAAGAAATAAATCGAGAAGCGGAGAAAGAAACGGAGAAACGAACAAAGAAACGGAGAAATAAATGGAGAAACGAAGATATAAACGGAGAAACGAAGAAAGCAACGGAGAAACGAAGAAACGATGAAAGAAACGGAGAAACGAAGAACGAAACTGCGAAACGAAGAAAGAAACGGAGAATCGGAGAAATAAATGGAGAAACGAAGAAATAAACCGAGAAACGGAGAAATAAATGGAGAAACGAAGAAATAAACCGAGAAACGGAGAAAGAAACGGAGAAACGAACAAAGAAACGGAGAAACGAAGAAAGAAACGGCGAAACGGAGAAATAAATGGAGAAACCAAGAAAGAAACGGAGAAATAAATGGAGAAACGAAGATATAAACGGAGGAACGAAGAAAGAAACGGAGAAATGAAGAAACGATGAAAGAAAGGAAAAACGAAGAAAGAAACGGAGAAACGAAGAAAGAGACGGAGAAACGAAGAAATAGACGGAGAGACGAAGAAAGAAACGGAGAAACGAAGAAAGTAACGGAGAAACGAAGAGAGAAACGGAGAAACGGAGAAAGCAACGGAGAAACGAAGAAACGATGAAAGAAACGGAGAAACGAAGAACGAAACTGCGAAACGAAGAAAGAAACGGAGAATCGGAGAAATAAATGGAGAAACGAAGAAATAAACCGAGAAACGGAGAAATAAATGGAGAAACGAAGAAATAAACCGAGAAACGGAGAAAGGAACCGAGAAACGAACAAAGAAACGGAGAAACGAAGAAAGAAACGGAGAATCGGAGAAATAAATGGAGAAACGAAGAAATAAACGGAGAAACTGAGAAATAAATTGAGAAACGAAGAAATAAACGGAGAAACGAACAAAGAAACGGAGAAATAAATGGAGAAACGAAGATATAAACGGAGAAACGAAGAAAGAAACGGAGAAACGAAGAAACGATGAAAGAAACGGAGAAACGAAGAAAGAAACTGAGAAACGAAGAACGAAACGGAGAAACGAAGAAAGAAACTGAGAAACGAAGAAACGATGAAAGAACCGGAGAAACGAAGAAAGAAACTGAGAAACGAAGAAAGAAACGGAGAATCGGAGAAATAAGTGGAGAAACGAAGAAATAAATCGAGAAACGGAGAAAGAAACGGAGAAACGAACAAAGACACGGAGAAATAAATGGAGAAACGAAGATATAAACGGAGAAACGAAGAAACGATGAAAGAAACGGAGAAACGAAGAAAGAAACTGAGAAACGAAGAAAGAAACGGAGAATCGGAGAAATAAGTGGAGAAACGAAGAAATAAACCGAGAAACGGAGAAATAAATGGAGAAACGAAGAAATAAACCGACAAACGGAGAAAGAAACGGAGAAACGAACAAGGAAACGGAGAAACGAACAAAGAAACGGAGAAACGAACAAAGAAACGGAGAAACGAACAAAGAAACGGAGAAACGATGAAAGGAACGGAGTAACGAAGAAAGAAACGGAGAAACGAAGAAAGAAACGGAGAAACGAAGAAAGAAACGGAGAAACGAAGAAAGAATCGGAGAAACGAAGAAAGAATCGGAGAATCGGAGAAATAAATGGAGAAACGAAGAAATAAATCGAGAAGCGGAGAAAGAAACGGAGAAACGAACAAAGAAACGGAGAAATAAATGGAGAAACGAAGATATAAACGGAGAAACGAAGAAAGCAACGGAGAAACGAAGAAACGATGAAAGAAACGGAGAAACGAAGAACGAAACTGCGAAACGAAGAAAGAAACGGAGAATCGGAGAAATAAATGGAGAAACGAAGAAATAAACCGAGAAACGGAGAAATAAATGGAGAAACGAAGAAATAAACCGAGAAACGGAGAAAGAAACGGAGAAACGAACAAAGAAACGGAGAAACGAAGAAAGAAACGGCGAAACGGAGAAATAAATGGAGAAACCAAGAAAGAAACGGAGAAATAAATGGAGAAACGAAGATATAAACGGAGGAACGAAGAAAGAAACGGAGAAATGAAGAAACGATGAAAGAAAGGAAAAACGAAGAAAGAAACGGAGAAACGAAGAAAGAGACGGAGAAACGAAGAAATAGACGGAGAGACGAAGAAAGAAACGGAGAAACGAAGAAAGTAACGGAGAAACGAAGAGAGAAACGGAGAAACGGAGAAATAAATGGAGAAACGAAGAAATAAACGGAGGAACGAAGAAAGAAACGGAGTAACGAAGAAAGAAATGGAGAAACGAAGAAAGAAACGGAGTAACGAAGAAAGAAACGGAGAAACGAACAAAGAAACGGAGAAACGAACAAAGAAACGGAGAAACGAGGAAAGAAGCGGAGAAATAAATGGAGAAACGAAGAAATAAACGTAGAAACGAAGAAAGAAACGGAGAAACGAAGAAACAAACGGAGAAACGTAGAAAGAAACGGTGTAACGAAGAAAGAAACGAAGAAACGAAGAAAGAAACGAAGAAATAAATGGAGAAACGAAGATATAAACGGAGAAACGAAGAAACGATGAAAGAATCGGAGAAACGAACATAGGAACGGAGAAACGAACAAAGAAGAGGAGAAACGAAGAAAGAAACGGAGAAACGAACAAAGGAACCGAGAAACGAACAAAGAAACGGAGAAACGAAGAAAGAAACGGAGAATCGGAGAAATAAATGGAGAAACGAAGAAATAAACGGAGAAACTGAGAAATAAATTGAGAAACGAAGAAATAAACGGAGAAACGAACAAAGAAACGGAGAAATAAATGGAGAAACGAAGATATAAACGGAGAAACGAAGAAAGAAACGGAGAAACGAAGAAACGATGAAAGAAACGGAGAAACGAAGAAAGAAACTGAGAAACGAAGAACGAAACGGAGAAACGAAGAAAGAAACTGAGAAACGAAGAAACGATGAAAGAACCGGAGAAACGAAGAAAGAAACTGAGAAACGAAGAAAGAAACGGAGAATCGGAGAAATAAGTGGAGAAACGAAGAAATAAATCGAGAAACGGAGAAAGAAACGGAGAAACGAACAAAGACACGGAGAAATAAATGGAGAAACGAAGATATAAACGGAGAAACGAAGAAACGATGAAAGAAACGGAGAAACGAAGAAAGAAACTGAGAAACGAAGAAAGAAACGGAGAATCGGAGAAATAAATGGAGAAACGAAGAAATAAACCGAGAAACGGAGAAATAAATGGAGAAACGAAGAAATAAACCGACAAACGGAGAAAGAAACGGAGAAACGAACAAAGAAACGGAGAAACGAACAAAGAAACGGAGAAACGAACAAAGAAACGGAGAAACGAACAAAGAAACGGAGAAACGATGAAAGGAACGGAGTAACGAAGAAAGAAACGGAGAAACGAAGAAAGAAACGGAGAAACGGAGAAAGAAACGGAGAAACGAAGAAAGAATCGGAGAAACGAAGAAAGAATCGGAGAATCGGAGAAATAAATGGAGAAACGAAGAAATAAATCGAGAAGCGGAGAAAGAAACGGAGAAACGAACAAAGAAACAGAGAAATAAATGGAGAAACGAAGATATAAACGGAGAAACGAAGAAAGAAACGGAGAAACGAAGAAACGATGAAAGAAACGGAGAAACGAAGAACGAAACTGAGAAACGAAGAAAGAAACGGAGAATCGGAGAAATAAATGGAGAAACGAAGAAATAAACCGAGAAACGGAGAAATAAATGGAGAAACGAAGAAATAAACCGAGAAACGGAGAAAGAAACGGAGAAACGAACAAAGAAACGGAGAAACGAACAAAGAAACGGAGAAACGAACAAAGAAACGGAGAAACGAACAATGAAACGGAGAAAAGATGAAAGGAACGGAGTAACGAAGAAAGAAACGAAGAAACGAAAAAAGAAACGTAGAAACGAAGAAAGAAACGGAGAAACGAAGAAAGAAACGTAGAAACGAAGAAAGAAACGGAGAAACGAAGAAAGAAACTGAGAAACGAAGAAAGAAACGGAGAAACGAAGAAAGACGCGGAGAAACGAACAAAGAAACGGAGAAACGAAGAAAGAAACGGAGAAACGAACAAAGAAACGGAGAAACGAACAAAGAAACGGAGAAACGAAGAAAGAAACCGAGAAACGGAGATACGAACAAAGAAACGGGGAAACGAAGAAAGAAACGGAGAAACGAAGAAAGAAACGGAGAAACGGAGAAATAAATGGAGAAACGAAGAAATAAACCGAGAAACGGAAAAAGAAACGGAGAAACGAACAAAGAAACGGAGAAACGAAGAAAGAAACGGAGAAACGGAGAAATAAATGGAGAAACCAAGAAAGAAACGGAGAAATAAATGGAGAAACGAAGATATAAACGGAGAAACGAAGAAAGAAACGGAGAAATGAAGAAACGATGAAAGAAAGGAAAAACGAAGAAAGAAACGGAGAAACGAAGAAAGAGACGGAGAAACGAAGAAATAGACGGAGAGACGAAGAAAGATACGGAGAAACGAAGAAAGTAACGGAGAAACGAAGAAAGAAACGGAGAAACGGAGAAATAAATGGAGAAACGAAGAAATAAACGGAGGAACGAAGAAAGAAACGGAGTAACCAAGAAAGACGCGGAGAAACGAACAAAGAAACGGAGAAACGAAGAAAGAAACGGAGAAACGAACAAAGAAACGGAGAAACGAACAAAGAAACGGAGAAATGAAGAAAGAAACCGAGAAACGGAGATACGAACAAAGAAACGGGGAAACGAAGAAAGAAACGGAGAAACGAAGAAAGAAACGGAGAAACGGAGAAATAAATGGAGAAACGAAGAAATAAACCGAGAAACGGAAAAAGAAACGGAGAAACGAACAAAGAAACGGAGAAACGAAGAAAGAAACGGAGAAACGGAGAAATAAATGGAGAAACCAAGAAAGAAACGGAGAAATAAATGGAGAAACGAAGATATAAACGGAGAAACGAAGAAAGAAACGGAGAAATGAAGAAACGATGAAAGAAAGGAAAAACGAAGATAGAAACGGAGAAACGAAGAAAGAGACGGAGAAACGAAGAAATAGACGTAGAGACGAAGAAAGATACGGAGAAACGAAGAAAGTAACGGAGAAACGAAGAAAGAAACGGAGAAACGGAGAAATAAATGGAGAAACGAAGAAATAAACGGAGGAACGAAGAAAGAAACGGAGTAACGAAGAAAGAAATGGAGAAACGCAGAAAGAAACGGAGTAACGAAGAAAGAAACGGAGAAACGAACAAAGAAACGGAGAAACGAACAAAGAAACGGAGAAACGAGGAAAGAAACGGAGAAATAAATGGAGAAACGAAGAAATAAACGTAGAAACGAAGAAAGAAACGGAGAAACGAAGAAAGAAACGGAGAAACGTAGAAAGAAACGGTGTAACGAAGAAAGAAACGAAGAAACGAAGAAAGAAACGAAGAAATAAATGGAGAAACGAAGATATAAACGGAGAAACGAAGAAACGATGAAAGAAACGGAGAAACGAACATAGGAACGGAGAAACGAACAAAGAAGAGGAGAAACGAAGAAAGAAACGGAGAAACGAACAAAGGAACCGAGAAACGAACAAAGAAACGGAGAAACGAAGAAAGAAACGGAGAATCGGAGAAATAAATGGAGAAACGTAGAAATAAACGGAGAAACTGAGAAATAAATTGAGAAACGAAGAAATAAACGGAGAAACGAACAAAGAAACGGAGAAATAAATGGAGAAACGAAGATATAAACGGAGAAACGAAGAAAGAAACGGCGAAACGAAGAAACGATGAAAGAAACGGAGAAACGAAGAAAGAAACTGAGAAACGAAGAACGAAACGGAGAAACGAAGAAAGAAACTGAGAAACGAAGGAACGATGAAAGAACCGGAGAAACGAAGAAAGAAACTGAGAAACGAAGAAAGACACGGAGAATCGGAGAAATAAGTGGAGAAACGAAGAAATAAATCGAGAAACGGAGAAAGAAACGGAGAAACGAACAAAGACACGGAGAAATAAATGGAGAAACGAAGATATAAACGGAGAAACGAAGAAACGATGAAAGAAACGGAGAAACGAAGAAAGAAACTGAGAAACGAAGAAAGAAACGGAGAATCGGAGAAATAAATGGAGAAACTAAGAAATAAACCGAGAAACGGAGAAATAAATGGAGAAACGAAGAAATAAACCGACAAACGGAGAAAGAAACGGAGAAACGAACAAAGAAACGGAGAAACGAACAAAGAAACGGAAAACGAACAAAGAAACGGAGAAACGAACAAAGAAACGGAGAAACGATGAAAGGAACGGAGTAACGAAGAAAGAAACGGAGAAACGAAGAAAGAAACGGAGAAACGAAGAAAGAAACGGAGAAACGAAGAAAGAATCGGAGACACGAAGAAAGAATCGGAGAATCGGAGAAATAAATGGTGAAACGAAGAAATAAATCGAGAAGCGGAGAAAGAAACGGAGAAAAGAACAAAGAAACGGAGAAATAAATGGAGAAACGAAGATATAAACGGAGAAACGAAGAAAGAAACGGAGAAACGAAGAAACGATGAAAGAAACGGAGAAACGAAGAAAGAAACTGAGAAACGAAGAAAGAAACGAAGAATCGGAGAAATAAATGGAGAAACGAAGAAATAAACCGAGAAACGGAGAAATAAATGGAGAAACGAAGAAATAAACCGAGAAATGGAGAAAGAAACGGAGAAACGAACAAAGTAACGGAGAAACGAACAAAGAAACGGAGAAAAGATGAAAGGAACGGAGTAACGAAGAAAGAAACGAAGAAACGAAAAAAGAAGCGGAGAATCGGAGAAATAAATGGAGAAACGAAGAAATAAACCGAGAAACGGAGAAAGAAACGGAGAATCGGAGAAATAAATGGAGAAACGAAGAAACAAACCGAGAAACGGAGAAAGAAACGGAGAAACGGAGAAAGAAACGGAGAAACGAAGAAAGAAACGGAGAAACGAACAAAGAAACGGAGAAACGAAGAAAGAAACGGAGAAACGAGGAAAGAAACGCAGAAACGAAGAAAGGGACGGAGAAACGGAGAAATAAATGGAGAAACGAAGAAATAAACGGAGAAACGATCAAAGAAACGGAGAAACGAACAAAGAATCGGAGAAACGAAGAAAGAAACGGAGAAACGAAGAAAGAAACGGAGAAGCGAACAAAGAAACGGGGAAACGAAGAAAGAAACGGAGAAACGGAGAAATAAATGGAGAAACGAAGAAATAAACGGAGAAACGAAGAAAGAAACGGAGAAACCAAGAAAGAAACGGAGAAACGAAGAAACGATGAAAGAACCGGAGAAACGAAGAAAGAAACTGAGAAACGAAGAAACAAACCGAGAAACGGAGAAAGAAACGGAGAAACGGAGAAAGAAACGGAGAAACGAAGAAAGAAACGGAGAAACGAAGAAAGAAACGGAGAAACGAACAAAGAAACGGAGAAACGAAGAAAGAAACGGAGAAACGAGGAAAGAAACGCAGAAACGAAGAAAGGGACGGAGAAACGGAGAAATAAATGGAGAAACGAAGAAATAAACGGAGAAACGATCAAAGAAACGGAGAAACGAACAAAGAATCGGAGAAACGAAGAAAGAAACGGAGAAACGAAGAAAGAAACGGAGAAGCGAACAAAGAAACGGGGAAACGAACAAAGAAACGGAGAAACGGAGAAATAAATGGAGAAACGAAGAAATAAACGGAGAAACGAAGAAAGAAACGGAGAAACCAAGAAAGAAACGGAGAAACGAAGAAACGATGAAAGAACCGGAGAAACGAAGAAAGAAACTGAGAAACGAAGAAAGAAACGGAGAGTCGGAGAAATAAGTGGAGAAACGAACAAATAAATCGAGAAACGGAGAAAGAAACGGAGAAACGAACAAAGACACGGAGAAATAAATGGAGAAACGAAGATATAAACGGAGAAACGAAGAAACGATGAAAGAAACGGAGAAACGAAGAAAGAAACTGAGAAACGAAGAAAGAAACGGAGAATCGGAGAAATAAATGGAGAAACGAAGAAATAAACCGAGAAACGGAGAAATAAATGGGGAAACGAAGAAATAAACCGACAAACGGAGAAAGAAACGGAGAAACGAACAAAGAAACGGAGAAACGATGAAAGGAACGGAGTAACGAAGAAAGAAACGGAGAAACGAAGAAAGAAACGGAGAAACGAAGAAAGAAACGGAGAAACGAAGAAAGAATCGGAGAATCGGAGAAATAAATGGAGAAACGAAGAATTAAATCGAGAAGCGGAGAAAGAAACGGAGAAACGAACAAAGAAGCGGAGAAATAAATGGAGAAACGAAGATATAAACGGAGAAACGAAGAAAGTAACGGAGAAACGAAGAAACGATGAAAGAAACGGAGAAACGAACAAAGAAAGGAAGAAACGAAGAAAGAAACGGAGAAACGAACAAAGAAAGGAGAAACGAACAAAGAAAGGAAGAAACGAAGAAAGAAACGGAGAAACGGAGAAATAAATGGAGAAACGAAGAATGAAACGGAGAAACGAGAAAATAAACGGAGAAACGAAGAAAGAAACGGAGAAATGAAGAATGAAACGGAGAAACGAAGAAAGAAACGGAGAAATAAATGGAGAAACGAAGATATAAACTGAGAAACGAAGAAAGAAACGGAGAAACGAAGAAACGATGAAAGAAACGGAGAAACGAAGAATGAAACGGAAAAACGAAGAAACGATGAAAGAACCGGAGAAACGAAGAAAGAAACTGAGAAACGAAGAAAGAAACGGAGAATCGGAGAAATAAATGGAGAAACGAAGAAACAAATCGAGAAACGGAGAAAGAAACGGAGAAACGAACAAAGACACGGAGAAATAAATGGAGAAACGAAGATATAAACGGAGAAACGAAGAAACGATGAAAGAAACGGAGAAACGAACAAAGAAAGGAGAAACGAACAAAGAAAGGAAGAAACGAAGAAAGAAACGGAGAAACGGAGAAATAAATGGAGAAACGAAGAATGAAACGGAGAAACGAGAAAATAAACGGAGAAACGAAGAAAGGAACGGAGAAACGAAGAAAGAAACGGAGAGACGAAGAAAGAAACGGAGAAACGAACATAGGAACGGAGAAACGAACAAAGAAACGGAGAAACGAAGAAAGAAACGGAGAAACGAAGAAAGAAACGGAGAAACGAAGAAAGAAACGGAGAAACGAAGAAAGGAACGGAGAAACGATGAAAGAAACGGAGAAACGAAGAAAGAAACGGAGAAACGAACATAGGAACGGAGAAACGAACAAAGAAACGGAGAAACGAAGAAAGAAACGGAGAAACGAACAAAGGAACCGAGAAACGAACAAAGAAACAGAGAAACGAAGAAACGATGAAAGAAACGGAGAAACGAAGAAAGAAACTGAGAAACGAAGAAAGAAACGGAGAAACGAAGAATGAAACGGAGAAACGAAAAACGATGAAAGAACCGGAGAAACGAAGAAAGAAACTGAGAAACGAAGAAAGAAACGGAGAATCGGAGAAATAAATGGAGAAACGAAGAAACAAATCGAGAAACGGAGAAAGAAACGGAGAAACGAACAAAGACACGGAGAAATAAATGGAGAAACGAAGATATAAACGGAGAAACGAAGAAACGATGAAAGAAACGGAGAAATGGAGAAAGAAACTGAGAAACGAAGAAAGAAACGGAGAATCGGAGAAATAAATGGAGAAACGAAGAAATAAACCGACAAACGGAGAAAGAAACGGAGGAACGAACAAAGAAACGGAGAAACGAACAAAGAAACGGCGAAACGATGAAAGGAACGGAGTAACGAAGAAAGAAACGGAGAAACGAAGAAAGAAACGGAGAAACGATGAAAGGAACGGAGTAACGAAGAAAGAAACGGAGAAACGAAGAAAGAAACGGAGAAACGAAGAAAGAAACGGAGAAACGAAGAAAGAATCGGAGAAACGAAGAAAGAAACGGAGAATCGGCGAAATAAATGGAGAAACGAAGAAACAAATCGAGAAACGGAGAAAGAAACGGAGAAACGAACAAAGAAACGGAGAAATAAATGGAGAAACGAAGATATAAGCGGAGAAACGAAGAAAGAAATGGAGAAACGAAGGAACGGTGAAAGAAACGAAGAAACGAAGAATGAAACGGAAAAACGAAGAAACGATGAAAGAACCGGAGAAACGAAGAAAGAAACGGAGAAACGAAGAAAGAAACGGAGAAACGAAGAAACGATGAAAGAAACGGAGAAACGAAGAAAGAAACTGAGAAACGAAGAACGAAACGGAGAAACGAAGAAAGAAACTGAGAAACGAAGAAACGATGAAAGAACCGGAGAAACGAAGAAAGAAACTGAGAAACGAAGAAAGAAACGGAGAATCGGAGAAATAAGTGGAGAAACGAAGAAATAAATCGAGAAACGGAGAAAGAAACGGAGAAACGAACAAAGACACGGAGAAATAAATGGAGAAACGAAGATATAAACGGAGAAACGAAGAAACGATGAAAGAAACGGAGAAACGAAGAAAGAAACTGAGAAACGAAGAAAGAAACGGAGAATCGGAGAAATAAATGGAGAAACGAAGAAATAAACCGAGAAACGGAGAAATAAATGGAGAAACGAAGAAATAAACCGACAAACGGAGAAAGAAACGGAGAAACGAACAAAGAAACGGAGAAACGAACAAAGAAACGGAGAAACGAACAAAGGAACGGAGAAACGAACAAAGAAACGGAGAAACGATGAAAGGAACGGAGTAACGAAGAAAGAAACGGAGAAACGAAGAAAGAAACGGAGAAACGAAGAAAGAAACGGAGAAACGAAGAAAGAATCGGAGAAACGAAGAAAGAATCGGAGAATCGGAGAAATAAATGGAGAAACGAAGAAATAAATCGAGAAGCGGAGAAAGAAACGGAGAAACGAACAAAGAAACAGAGAAATAAATGGAGAAACGAAGATATAAACGGAGAAACGAAGAAAGAAACGGAGAAACGAAGAAACGACGAAAGAAACGGAGAAACGAAGAACGAAACTGAGAAACGAAGAAAGAAACGGAGAATCGGAGAAATAAATGGAGAAACGAAGAAATAAACCGAGAAACGGAGAAATAAATGGAGAAACGAAGAAATAAACCGAGAAACGGAGAAAGAAACGGAGAAACGAACAAAGAAACGGAGAAACGAACAAAGAAACGGAGAAACGAACAATGAAACGGAGAAAAGATGAAAGGAACGGAGTAACGAAGAAAGAAACGAAGAAACGAAAAAAGAAACGTAGAAACGAAGAAAGAAACGGAGAAACGAAGAAAGAAACGTAGAAACGAAGAAAGAAACGGAGAAACGAAGAAAGAAACTGAGAAACGAAGAAAGAAACGGAGAAACGAAGAAAGACGCGGAGAAACGAACAAAGAAACGGAGAAACGAAGAAAGAAACGGAGAAACGAACAAAGAAACGGAGAAACGAACAAAGAAACGGAGAAACGAAGAAAGAAACCGAGAAACGGAGATACGAACAAAGAAACGGGGAAACGAAGAAAGAAACGGAGAAACGAAGAAAGAAACGGAGAAACGGAGAAATAAATGGAGAAACGAAGAAATAAACCGAGAAACGGAAAAAGAAACGGAGAAACGAACAAAGAAACGGAGAAACGAAGAAAGAAACGGAGAAACGGAGAAATAAATGGAGAAACCAAGAAAGAAACGGAGAAATAAATGGAGAAACGAAGATATAAACGGAGAAACGAAGAAAGAAACGGAGAAATGAAGAAACGATGAAAGAAAGGAAAAACGAAGAAAGAAACGGAGAAACGAAGAAAGAGACGGAGAAACGAAGAAATAGACGGAGAGACGAAGAAAGATACGGAGAAACGAAGAAAGTAACGGAGAAACGAAGAAAGAAACGGAGAAACGGAGAAATAAATGGAGAAACGAAGAAATAAACGGAGGAACGAAGAAAGAAACGGAGTAACGAAGAAAGACGCGGAGAAACGAACAAAGAAACGGAGAAACGAAGAAAGAAACGGAGAAACGAACAAAGAAACGGAGAAACGAACAAAGAAACGGAGAAATGAAGAAAGAAACCGAGAAACGGAGATACGAACAAAGAAACGGGGAAACGAAGAAAGAAACGGAGAAACGAAGAAAGAAACGGAGAAACGGAGAAATAAATGGAGAAACGAAGAAATAAACCGAGAAACGGAAAAAGAAACGGAGAAACGAACAAAGAAACGGAGAAACGAAGAAAGAAACGGAGAAACGGAGAAATAAATGGAGAAACCAAGAAAGAAACGGAGAAATAAATGGAGAAACGAAGATATAAACGGAGAAACGAAGAAAGAAACGGAGAAATGAAGAAACGATGAAAGAAAGGAAAAACGAAGAAAGAAACGGAGAAACGAAGAAAGAGACGGAGAAACGAAGAAATAGACGGAGAGACGAAGAAAGATACGGAGAAACGAAGAAAGTAACGGAGAAACGAAGAAAGAAACGGAGAAACGGAGAAATAAATGGAGAAACGAAGAAATAAACGGAGGAACGAAGAAAGAAACGGAGTAACGAAGAAAGAAATGGAGAAACGCAGAAAGAAACGGAGTAACGAAGAAAGAAACGGAGAAACGAACAAAGAAACGGAGAAACGAACAAAGAAACGGAGAAACGAGGAAAGAAACGGAGAAATAAATGGAGAAACGAAGAAATAAACGTAGAAACGAAGAAAGAAACGGAGAAACGAAGAAAGAAACGGAGAAACGTAGAAAGAAACGGTGTAACGAAGAAAGAAACGAAGAAACGAAGAAAGAAACGAAGAAATAAATGGAGAAACGAAGATATAAACGGAGAAACGAAGAAACGATGAAAGAAACGGAGAAACGAACATAGGAACGGAGAAACGAACAAAGAAGAGGAGAAACGAAGAAAGAAACGGAGAAACGAACAAAGGAACCGAGAAACGAACAAAGAAACGGAGAAACGAAGAAAGAAACGGAGAATCGGAGAAATAAATGGAGAAACGTAGAAATAAACGGAGAAACTGAGAAATAAATTGAGAAACGAAGAAATAAACGGAGAAACGAACAAAGAAACGGAGAAATAAATGGAGAAACGAAGATATAAACGGAGAAACGAAGAAAGAAACGGCGAAACGAAGAAACGATGAAAGAAACGGAGAAACGAAGAAAGAAACTGAGAAACGAAGAACGAAACGGAGAAACGAAGAAAGAAACTGAGAAACGAAGGAACGATGAAAGAACCGGAGAAACGAAGAAAGAAACTGAGAAACGAAGAAAGACACGGAGAATCGGAGAAATAAGTGGAGAAACGAAGAAATAAATCGAGAAACGGAGAAAGAAACGGAGAAACGAACAAAGACACGGTGAAATAAATGGAGAAACGAAGATATAAACGGAGAAACGAAGAAACGATGAAAGAAACGGAGAAACGAAGAAAGAAACTGAGAAACGAAGAAAGAAACGGAGAATCGGAGAAATAAATGGAGAAACTAAGAAATAAACCGAGAAACGGAGAAATAAATGGAGAAACGAAGAAATAAACCGACAAACGGAGAAAGAAACGGAGAAACGAACAAAGAAACGGAGAAACGAACAAAGAAACGGAAAACGAACAAAGAAACGGAGAAACGAAGAAAGAATCGGAGACACGAAGAAAGAATCGGAGAATCGGAGAAATAAATGGAGAAACGAAGAAATAAATCGAGAAGCGGAGAAAGAAACGGAGAAAAGAACAAAGAAACGGAGAAATAAATGGAGAAACGAAGATATAAACGGAGAAACGAAGAAAGAAACGGAGAAACGAAGAAACGATGAAAGAAACGGAGAAACGAAGAAAGAAACTGAGAAACGAAGAAAGAAACGAAGAATCGGAGAAATAAATGGAGAAACGAAGAAATAAACCGAGAAACGGAGAAATAAATGGAGAAACGAAGAAATAAACCGAGAAATGGAGAAAGAAACGGAGAAACGAACAAAGTAACGGAGAAACGAACAAAGAAACGGAGAAAAGATGAAAGGAACGGAGTAACGAAGAAAGAAACGAAGAAACGAAAAAAGAAGCGGAGAATCGGAGAAATAAATGGAGAAACGAAGAAATAAACCGAGAAACGGAGAAAGAAACGGAGAATCGGAGAAATAAATGGAGAAACGAAGAAACAAACCGAGAAACGGAGAAAGAAACGGAGAAACGGAGAAAGAAACGGAGAAACGAAGAAAGAAACGGAGAAACGAACAAAGAAACGGAGAAACGAAGAAAGAAACGGAGAAACGAGGAAAGAAACGCAGAAACGAAGAAAGGGACGGAGAAACGGAGAAATAAATGGAGAAACGAAGAAATAAACGGAGAAACGATCAAAGAAACGGAGAAACGAACAAAGAATCGGAGAAACGAAGAAAGAAACGGAGAAACGAAGAAAGAAACGGAGAAGCGAACAAAGAAACGGGGAAACGAAGAAAGAAACGGAGAAACGGAGAAATAAATGGAGAAACGAAGAAATAAACGGAGAAACGAAGAAAGAAACGGAGAAACCAAGAAAGAAACGGAGAAACGAAGAAACGATGAACGAACCGGAGAAACGAAGAAAGAAACTGAGAAACGAAGAAAGAAACGGAGAGTCGGAGAAATAAGTGGAGAAACGAACAAATAAATCGAGAAACGGAGAAAGAAACGGAGAAACGAACAAAGACACGGAGAAATAAATGGAGAAACGAAGATATAAACGGAGAAACGAAGAAACGATGAAAGAAACGGAGAAACGAAGAAAGAAACTGAGAAACGAAGAAAGAAACGGAGAATCGGAGAAATAAATGGAGAAACGAAGAAATAAACCGAGAAACGGAGAAATAAATGGGGAAACGAAGAAATAAACCGACAAACGGAGAAAGAAACGGAGAAACGAACAAAGAAACGGAGAAACGATGAAAGGAACGGAGTAACGAAGAAAGAAACGGAGAAACGAAGAAAGAAACGGAGAAACGAAGAAAGAAACGGAGAAACGAAGAAAGAATCGGAGAATCGGAGAAATAAATGGAGAAACGAAGAATTAAATCGAGAAGCGGAGAAAGAAACGGAGAAACGAACAAAGAAGCGGAGAAATAAATGGAGAAACGAAGATATAAACGGAGAAACGAAGAAAGTAACGGAGAAACGAAGAAACGAACAAAGAAAGGAGAAACGAACAAAGAAAGGAAGAAACGAAGAAAGAAACGGAGAAACGGAGAAATAAATGGAGAAACGAAGAATGAAACGGAGAAACGAGAAAATAAACGGAGAAACGAAGAAACGATGAAAGAAACGGAGAAACGAAGAAAGAAACTGAGAAACGAAGAAAGAAACGAAGAATCGGAGAAATAAATGGAGAAACGAAGAAATAAACCGAGAAACGGAGAAATAAATGGAGAAACGAAGAAATAAACCGAGAAATGGAGAAAGAAACGGAGAAACGAACAAAGTAACGGAGAAACGAACAAAGAAACGGAGAAAAGATGAAAGGAACGGAGTAACGAAGAAAGAAACGAAGAAACGAAAAAAGAAGCGGAGAATCGGAGAAATAAATGGAGAAACGAAGAAATAAACCGAGAAACGGAGAAAGAAACGGAGAATCGGAGAAATAAATGGAGAAACGAAGAAACAAACCGAGAAACGGAGAAAGAAACGGAGAAACGGAGAAAGAAACGGAGAAACGAAGAAAGAAACGGAGAAACGAAGAAAGAAACGGAGAAACGAACAAAGAAACGGAGAAACGAAGAAAGAAACGGAGAAACGAGGAAAGAAACGCAGAAACGAAGAAAGGGACGGAGAAACGGAGAAATAAATGGAGAAACGAAGAAATAAACGGAGAAACGATCAAAGAAACGGAGAAACGAACAAAGAATCGGAGAAACGAAGAAAGAAACGGAGAAACGAAGAAAGAAACGGAGAAGCGAACAAAGAAATGGGGAAACGAAGAAAGAAACGGAGAAACGGAGAAATAAATGGAGAAACGAAGAAATAAACGGAGAAACGAAGAAAGAAACGGAGAAACCAAGAAAGAAACGGAGAAACGAAGAAACGATGAAAGAACCGGAGAAACGAAGAAAGAAACTGAGAAACGAAGAAAGAAACGGAGAGTCGGAGAAATAAGTGGAGAAACGAACAAATAAATCGAGAAACGGAGAAAGAAACGGAGAAACGAACAAAGACACGGAGAAATAAATGGAGAAACGAAGATATAAACGGAGAAACGAAGAAACGATGAAAGAAACGGAGAAACGAAGAAAGAAACTGAGAAACGAAGAAAGAAACGGAGAATCGGAGAAATAAATGGAGAAACGAAGAAATAAACCGAGAAACGGAGAAATAAATGGGGAAACGAAGAAATAAACCGACAAACGGAGAAAGAAACGGAGAAACGAACAAAGAAACGGAGAAACGATGAAAGGAACGGAGTAACGAAGAAAGAAACGGAGAAACGAAGAAAGAAACGGAGAAACGAAGAAAGAAACGGAGAAACGAAGAAAGAATCGGAGAATCGGAGAAATAAATGGAGAAACGAAGAATTAAATCGAGAAGCGGAGAAAGAAACGGAGAAACGAACAAAGAAGCGGAGAAATAAATGGAGAAACGAAGATATAAACGGAGAAACGAAGAAAGTAACGGAGAAACGAAGAAACGATGAAAGAAACGGAGAAACGAACAAAGAAAGGAAGAAACGAAGAAAGAAACGGAGAAACGAACAAAGAAAGGAGAAACGAACAAAGAAAGGAAGAAACGAAGAAAGAAACGGAGAAACGGAGAAATAAATGGAGAAACGAAGAATGAAACGGAGAAACGAGAAAATAAACGGAGAAACGAAGAAAGAAACGGAGAAATGAAGAATGAAACGGAGAAACGAAGAAAGAAACGGAGAAATAAATGGAGAAACGAACATATAAACTGAGAAACGAAGAAAGAAACGGAGAAACGAAGAAACGATGAAAGAAACGGAGAAACGAAGAATGAAACGGAAAAACGAAGAAACGATGAAAGAACCGGAGAAACGAAGAAAGAAACTGAGAAACGAAGAAAGAAACGGAGAATCGGAGAAATAAATGGAGAAACGAAGAAACAAATCGAGAAACGGAGAAAGAAACGGAGAAACGAACAAAGACACGGAGAAATAAATGGAGAAACGAAGATATAAACGGAGAAACGAAGAAACGATGAAAGAAACGGAGAAACGAACAAAGAAAGGAGAAACGAACAAAGAAAGGAAGAAACGAAGAAAGAAACGGAGAAACGGAGAAATAAATGGAGAAACGAAGAATGAAACGGAGAAACGAGAAAATAAACGGAGAAACGAAGAAAGGGACGGAGAAACGAAGAAAGAAACGGAGAGACGAAGAAAGAAACGGAGAAACGAACATAGGAACGGAGAAACGATGAAAGAAACGGAGAAACGAAGAAAGAAACGGAGAAACGAACATAGGAACGGAGAAACGAACAAAGAAACGGAGAAACGAAGAAAGAAACGGAGAAACGAACAAAGGAACCGAGAAACGAACAAAGAAACAGAGAAACGAAGAAACGATGAAAGAAACGGAGAAACGAAGAAAGAAACTGAGAAACGAAGAAAGAAACGGAGAAACGAAGAATGAAACGGAGAAACGAAAAACGATGAAAGAACCGGAGAAACGAAGAAAGAAACTGAGAAACGAAGAAAGAAACGGAGAATCGGAGAAATAAATGGAGAAACGAAGAAACAAATCGAGAAACGGAGAAAGAAACGGAGAAACGAACAAAGACACGGAGAAATAAATGGAGAAACGAAGATATAAACGGAGAAACGAAGAAACGATGAAAGAAACGGAGAAATGGAGAAAGAAACTGAGAAACGAAGAAAGAAACGGAGAATCGGAGAAATAAATGGAGAAACGAAGAAATAAACCGACAAACGGAGAAAGAAACGGAGGAACGAACAAAGAAACGGAGAAACGAACAAAGAAACGGCGAAACGATGAAAGGAACGGAGTAACGAAGAAAGAAACGGAGAAACGAAGAAAGAAACGGAGAAACGATGAAAGGAACGGAGTAACGAAGAAAGAAACGGAGAAACGAAGAAAGAAACGGAGAAACGAAGAAAGAAACGGAGAAACGAAGAAAGAATCGGAGAAACGAAGAAAGAAACGGAGAATCGGCGAAATAAATGGAGAAACGAAGAAACAAATCGAGAAACGGAGAAAGAAACGGAGAAACGAACAAAGAAACGGAGAAATAAATGGAGAAACGAAGATATAAGCGGAGAAACGAAGAAAGAAATGGAGAAACGAAGGAACGGTGAAAGAAACGAAGAAACGAAGAATGAAACGGAAAAACGAAGAAACGATGAAAGAACCGGAGAAACGAAGAAAGAAACTGAGAAACGAAGAAAGAAACGGAGAATCGGCGAAATAAATGGAGAAACGAAGAAACAAATCGAGAAACGGAGAAAGAAACGGAGAAACGAACAAAGAAACGGAGAAATAAATGGAGAAACGAAGATATAAGCGGAGAAACGAAGAAAGAAATGGAGAAACGAAGGAACGATGAAAGAAACGAAGAAACGAAGAAGGAAACTGAGAAACGATGAAAGAAACGGAGAATCGGAGAAATAAGTGGAGAAACGAAGAAATAAATCGAGAAACGGAGAAAGAAACGGAGAAACGAACAAAGACACGGAGAAATAAATGGAGAAACGAAGATATAAACAGAGAAACGAAGAAACGATGAAAGAAACGGAGATACGAAGAAAGAAACTGAGAAACGAAGAAAGAAACGGAGAATCGGAGAAATAAATGGAGAAACGAAGAAATAAACCGAGAAACGGAGAAATAAATGGAGAAACGAAGAAATAAACCGACAAACGGAGAAAGAAACGGAGAAACGAACAAAGAAACGGAGAAACGAACAAAGAAACGGAGAAACGATGAAAGGAACGGAGTAACGAAGAAAGAAACGGAGAAACGAAGAAAGAAACGGAGAAACGAAGAAAGAAACGGAGAAACGAAGAAAGAATCGGAGAAACGAAGAAAGAATCGGAGAATCGGAGAAATAAATGGAGAAACGAAGAAATAAATCGAGAAGCGGAGAAAGAAACGGAGAAACGAACAAAGAAACGGAGAAATAAATGGAGAAACGAAGAATGAAACGGAGAAACGAGAAAATAAACGGAGAAACGAAGAAAGAAACGGAGAAATGAAGAATGAAACGGAGAAACGAAGAAAGAAACGGAGAAATAAATGGAGAAACGAAGATATAAACGGAGAAACGAAGAAAGAAACGGAGAAACGAAGAAAGAAACGGAGAAACGAAGAAAGGAACGGAGAAACGAAGAAAGAAACGGAGAAACGAAGAAAGAAACGGAGAAACGAAGAAAGGAACGGAGAAACGAAGAAAGAAACGGAGAAACGAAGAAAGAAACGGAGAAACGATCAAAGGAACCGAGAAACGAACGAAGAAACGGAGAAACGAAGAAAGAAACGGAGAAACGATGAAAGAAACGGAGAAACGTAGAAAGAAATGGAGAAACGAAGAAAGAAACGGAGAAACGAAGAAAGAAACGGAGAAACGAAGAAAGAAACTGAGAAACGAAGAAAGAAACGGAGAATCGGAGAAATAAATGGAGAAACGAAGAAATAGACCGAGAAACGGAGAAAGAAACGGTGAAACGAACAAAGAAACGGAGAGACGAAGAAAGAAACGGAGAAACGAAGAAAGAAACGGAGAAATAAATGGAGAAACGAAGAAATAAACCGAGAAACGGAGAAAGAAACGGGGAAACGAAGGAAGAAACGGAGAAATAAATGGAGAAACGAAGATATAAACGGAGAAACGAAGAAAGAAACGGAGAAACGAAGAAAGAAACGGAGAAACGTAGAAAGAAACGGAGAAACGAA
>NW_027479950.1:0-51731 GCF_051014685.1 Ptiloglossa arizonensis
ATACGTTATACGTTATACGTTATACGTTATACGTTATACGTTATACGTTATACGTTATACGTTATACGTTATGCGTTATACGTTATGCGTTATAGGATATACGTTATACGTTATACGTTATACGTTATACGTTATACGTTATACGTTATGCGTTATAGGTTATGCGTTATACGTTATACGTTATATGTTATACGTTAAACGTTATACGTTATACGTAATACGTTATACGATATACGTTATACGTTATACGTTGTACGTTATACGTTATACGTTATACGTTATTCGTTATACGTTATAGGTTATACGTTGTACGTTATACGTTGTACGTTATACGTTATACGTTAAACGTTATACGTTATACGTTATACGTTATACGTTATGCGTTATAGGATATACGTTATACGTTATACGTTATACGTTATACGTTATACGTTATACGTTATAGGTTATGCGTTATACGTTATACGTATACGTTATACGTTATACGTTATACGTTATACGTTATACGTTATACGTTATACGTTATACGTTATACGTTATACGTTATACGTCAAACGTTATACGCTATACGTTATACGTTGTACGTTATACGTTATACGTCATACGTTATTCGTTATACGTTATACGGTTATACGTTATACGTTATACGTTATACGTTATTCGTTATACGTTATAGGTTATACGTTATACGTTATACGTTATACGTTATACGTTATACGTTATACGTTATAGGTTATACGTTAAACGTTATACGTTATACGTTATACGTTATACGTTATACGTTATACGATATACGTTATACGTTATACGTTATACGTTATACCGTTATACGTTATACGTTATACGTTATACGTTATACGTTATACGTTATACGTTATACGTTATACGTTATACGTTATACGTTATACGTTATACGTTATACGTTATACGTTATACGTTATACGTTATACGTTATACGTTATACGTTATACGTTATACGTTATACGTTATACGTTAAACGTTATACGTTATACGTTATACGTTATACGTTATACGTTATACGTTATACGTTATACGTTATACGTTATACGTTATACGTTATACGTTTATACGTTATACGTTATACGTTATACGTTATACGTTATACGTTATACGTTATACGTTATACGTTATACGTTATACGTTATACGTTATACGTTATACGTTATACGTTATGCGTTATACGTTATAGCGTTATAGGTATACGTTATACGTTATACGTTATACGTTATACGTTTTACGTTATACGTTATACGTTATACGATATACGTTATACGATATACGTTATACGTTATACGTTATACGTTATATATTATACGTTATACGTTATACGTATACGTTATACGTTATACGTTATACGTTATACGTTATACGTTATACGTTATACGTTATACGTTATACGTTATACGTTATACGTTATACGTTATACGTTATACGTTATACGTTATACGTTATACGTTATACGTTATACGTTATACGTTATACGTTATACGTTATACGTTATACGTTATACGTTATACGTTATACGTTATACGTTATACGTTATACGTTATACGTTATACGTTATACGTTATACGTTATACGTTATACGTTATACGTTATACGTTAACGTTATAGTTATACGTTAACGTTTACGTTATACGTTATACGTTATACGATATACGTTATACGATATACGTTATACGTTATACGTTATACGTTATATATTATACGTTATACGTTATACGTTATACGTTATGCGTTATACGTTATACGTTATACGTTATACGTTATACGTTATACGTTTTACGTTATACGTTATACGTTATACGTTATACGTTATACGTTATACGTTATACGTTATACGTTATACGTTATACGTTATACGTTATACGTTATACGTTATACGTTATACGTTATACGTTATACGTTATACGTTATACGTTATACGTTATACGTTATACGTTATACGTTATACGTTATACGTTATACGTTATACGTTATACGTTATACGTTATACGTTATACGTTATACCGTTATACGTTATACGTTATACGTTATGCGTTATAGATATACGTTATACGTTATACGTTATACGTTATACGTTATACGTTATACGTTATCGTATACGTTATGCGTTATACGTTATACGTTATACGTTATACGTTATACGTTATACGTAATACGTTATACGTTATACGTTATACGTTATACGTTATACGTTGTACGTTATACGTTATACGTTATACGTTATCGTTATACGTTATAGGTTATACGTTGTACGTTATACGTTATACGTTATACGTTATACGTTATACGTTATACGTTATACGTTATACGTTATACGTTATGCGTTATACGATATACGTTATACGTTATACGTTATACGTTATACGTTATACGTTATACGTTTAGTAGCTTATACGTTATACGTTATCGTTATACGTTATACGTTATACGTTATACGTTATACGATATACGTTATACGTTATACGTTATACGTTATACGTTATACGTCAAACGTTATACGCTATACGTTATACGTACGTTATACGTTATACGTTATACGTTATTCGTTATACGTATAGTTATACGTTATACGTTATACGTTATACGTTATTCGTTATACGTTATACGTTATACGTTATACGTTATACGTTATACGTTATACGTTATACGGTATACGTTATACGTTATACGTTATACGTTATACGTTATACGTCATATGATATACGTTATACGTTATACGTTATACGTTATACGACGTATACGTTATACGTTATGCGTTATACGTTATACGTTATACGTTACACGTTTGACGTTATACGTTATACGTTATACGTTATACGTTTATACGTTATACGTTATACGTTATACGTTATACGATATACGTTATACGTTATACGTTATAGGTTATACGTTAAACGTTATACGTTATACGTTATACGATATACGTTATACGTTATACGTTATACGTTATATAGTTATACGTTATACGTAGTATACGTTATGCGTTATACGTTATACGTTATACGTATACGTTATACGTTATACGTTATACGTTTTACGTTATACGTTATACGTTATACGTTATACGTTATACGTTATACGTTATACGTTATACGTTATACGTTATACGTTATATACGTTATACGTTATACGTTATACGTTATACGTTATACGTTATACGTTATACGTTATACGTTATACGTTAAGTATACGTTACGTTATACGTTATACGTTATACGTATACGTTATACGTTATACGTTATACGTTATACGTATACGTTATACGTTATACGTTATACGTTATACGTTATACGTTATACGTTATACGTTATACGTTATACGTTATACGTTATACGTTATACGTTATACGTTATACGTTATACGTTATACGTTATACGTTATTATACGTTATACGTTATACGTTATACGTTATACGTTATACGTTATACGTTATACGTTATACGTTATACGTTATACGTAACGTTATTACGTTATACGTTATACGTTATACGTTATACGTTATACGATATACGTTATACGTTATACGTTATACGTTATACTATTATACGTTATACGTTATACGTTATACGTTATGCGTTATACGTTATACGTTATACGTTATACGTTAAACGTTATACGTTATACGTTATACGTTATACGTTATACGTTATACGTTATACGTTATACGTTATACGTTATACGTTATACGTTATACGTTATACGTTATACGTTATACGTTATACGTATACGTTATACGTTATACGTTATACGTTATACGTTATACGTTATACGTTATACGTTATACGTTATACGTTATACGTTATACGTTATACGTTATACGTATACGTTATACGTTATACGTTATACGTTATACGTTATACGTTATACGTTATACGTTATACGTTATACGTTATACGTTATACGTTATACGTTATACGTTACGTTATACGTTATACGTTATACGTTATACGTTATAGCGTTATACTATACGTTATACGTTATACGTTATACGTTTATACGTTATACGTTATACGTTATAGGTTATGCGTTATACGTTATACGTTATACGTTATACGTTAAACGTTATACGTTATACGTAATACGTTATACGATATACGTTATACGTATACGTTGTACGTTATACGTTATACGTTATACGTTATTCGTTATACGTTATACGTCAAACGTTATACGCTATACGTTATACGTTGTACGTTATACGTTATACGTTATACGTTATTCGTTATACGTTATAGGTTATACGTTATACGTTATACGTTATACGTTATTCGTTATACGTTATAGGTTATACGTTATACGTTATACGTTATACGTTATACGTTATACGGTAAACGTTATACGTTATACGTTATACGTTATACGTTATGCGTTATAGGATATACGTTATACGTTATACGTTATACGTTATACGTTATACGGTATACGTTATACGTTATGCGTTATACGTTATACGTTATACGTTATACGTTATACGTTATACGTTATACGATATACGTTATACGTTATACGTTATACGTTATACGTTATACGTTATACGTTAAACGTTATACGTTATACGTTATACGTTATACGTTATACGTTATACGTTATACGTTATACGTTATACGTTATACGTTATACGTTATACGTTATACGTTATACGTTATACGTTAGACGTTATAGGTTATACGTTAAACGTTTTACGTTATACGTTATACGTTATACGATATACGTTATACGATATACGTTATACGATATACGTTATACGATATACGTTATACGTTATACGTTATACGTTATACGTTATACGTTATACGTTATACGTTATACGTTATACGTTATACGTTATACGTTATACGTTATACGTTATACGTTATACGTTATACGTTATACGTTATACGTTAAACGTTATACGTTATACGTTATACGTTATACGTTATACGTTATACGTTATACGTTATACGTTATACGTTATACGTTATACGTTATACGTTATACGTTATACGTTAGACGTTATAGGTTATACGTTAAACGTTTTACGTTATACGTTATACGTTATACGATATACGTTATACGATATACGTTATACGTTATACGATATACGTTATATATTATACGTTATACGTTATACGTTATACGTCATGCGTTATACGTTATACGTTATACGTTATACGTTATACGTTATACGTTTTACGTTATACGTTATACGTTATACGTTATACGTTATACGTTATACGTTATACGTTATACGTTATACGTTATACGTTATACGTTATACGTTATACGTTATACGTTATACGTTATACGTTATACGTTATACGTTATACGTTATACGTTATACGTTATACGTTATACGTTATACGTTATACGTTATACGTTATACGTTATACGTTATACGTTATGCGTTATACGTTATGCGTTATAGGATATACGTTATACGTTATACGTTATACGTTATACGTTATACGTTATACGTTATGCGTTATAGGTTATGCGTTATACGTTATACGTTATATGTTATACGTTAAACGTTATACGTTATACGTAATACGTTATACGATATACGTTATACGTTATACGTTGTACGTTATACGTTATACGTTATACGTTATTCGTTATACGTTATAGGTTATACGTTGTACGTTATACGTTGTACGTTATACGTTATACGTTAAACGTTATACGTTATACGTTATACGTTATACGTTATGCGTTATAGGATATACGTTATACGTTATACGTTATACGTTATACGTTATACGTTATACGTTATAGGTTATGCGTTATACGTTATACGTTATACGTTATACGTTATATGTTATACGTTATACGTTATACGATATACGTTATACGTTATACGTTATACGTTATACGTTATACGTCAAACGTTATACGCTATACGTTATACGTTGTACGTTATACGTTATACGTTATACGTTATTCGTTATACGTTATAGGTTATACGTTATACGTTATACGTTATACGTTATTCGTTATACGTTATAGGTTATACGTTATACGTTATACGTTATACGTTATACGTTATACGGTAAACGTTATACGTTATACGTTATACGTTATACGTTATGCGTCATATGATATACGTTATACGTTATACGTTATACGTTATACGTTATACGGTATACGTTATACGTTATGCGTTATACGTTATACGTTATACGTTATACGTTATACGTTATACGTTAGACGTTATAGGTTATACGTTAAACGTTTTACGTTATACGTTATACGTTATACGATATACGTTATACGATATACGTTATACGTTATACGTTATACGTTATATATTATACGTTATACGTTATACGTTATACGTTATGCGTTATACGTTATACGTTATACGTTATACGTTATACGTTATACGTTTTACGTTATACGTTATACGTTATACGTTATACGTTATACGTTATACGTTATACGTTATACGTTATACGTTATACGTTAGACGTTATAGGTTATACGTTATACGTTATACGTTAAACGTTATACGTTATACGTTATACGTTATACGTTATACGTTATACGTTATACGTTATACGTTATACGTTATACGTTAAACGTTATACGTTATACGTTATACGTTATACGTTATACGTTATACGTTATACGTTATACGTTATACGTTATACGTTATACGTTATACGTTAGACGTTATAGGTTATACGTTAAACGTTTTACGTTATACGTTATACGTTATACGATATACGTTATACGATATACGTTATACGTTATACGTTATACGTTATACGTTATACGTTATACGTTATACGTTATACGTTATACGTTATACGTTATACGTTATACGTTATACGTTATACGTTATACGTTATACGTTATACGTTAAACGTTATACGTTATACGTTATACGTTATACGTTATACGTTATACGTTATACGTTATACGTTATACGTTATACGTTAAACGTTATACTTTATACGTTATACGTTATACGTTATACGTTATACGTTATACGTTATACGTTATACGTTATACGTTATACGTTATACGTTAGACGTTATAGGTTATACGTTAAACGTTTTACGTTATACGTTATACGTTATACGATATACGTTATACGATATACGTTATACGTTATACGTTATACGTTATATATTATACGTTATACGTTATACGTTATACGTTATGCGTTATACGTTATACGTTATACGTTATACGTTATACGTTATACGTTTACGTTATACGTTATACGTTATACGTTATACGTTATACGTTATACGTTATACGTTATACGTTATACGTTATACGTTATACGTTATACGTTATACGTTATACGTTATACGTTATACGTTATACGTTATACGTTATACGTTATACGTTATACGTTATACGTTATACGTTATACGTTATACGTTATACGTTATACGTTATACGTTATACGTTATACGTTATACGTTATACGTTATGCGTTATACGTTATGCGTTATAGGATATACGTTATACGTTATACGTTATACGTTATACGTTATACGTTATACGTTATGCGTTATAGGTTATGCGTTATACGTTATACGTTATATGTTATACGTTAAACGTTATACGTTATACGTAATACGTTATACGATATACGTTATACGTTATACGTTGTACGTTATACGTTATACGTTATACGTTATTCGTTATACGTTATAGGTTATACGTTGTACGTTATACGTTGTACGTTATACGTTATACGTTAAACGTTATACGTTATACGTTATACGTTATACGTTATGCGTTATAGGATATACGTTATACGTTATACGTTATACGTTATACGTTATACGTTATACGTTATAGGTTATGCGTTATACGTTATACGTTATACGTTATACGTTATACGTTATACGTTATACGTTATACGATATACGTTATACGTTATACGTTATACGTTATACGTTATACGTCAAACGTTATACGCTATACGTTATACGTTGTACGTTATACGTTATACGTTATACGTTATTCGTTATACGTTATAGGTTATACGTTATACGTTATACGTTATACGTTATTCGTTATACGTTATAGGTTATACGTTATACGTTATACGTTATACGTTATACGTTATACGGTAAACGTTATACGTTATACGTTATACGTTATACGTTATGCGTCATATGATATACGTTATACGTTATACGTTATACGTTATACGTTATACGGTATACGTTATACGTTATGCGTTATACGTTATACGTTATACGTTACACGTTTGACGTTATACGTTATACGTTATACGTTATACGTTATACGTTATACGGTATACGTTATACGTTATACGTTATACGATATACGTTATACGTTATACGTTATAGGTTATACGTTAAACGTTATACGTTATACGTTATACGATATACGTTATACGTTATACGTTATACGTTATATATTATACGTTATACGTTATACGTTATACGTTATGCGTTATACGTTATACGTTATACGTTATACGTTATACGTTATATGTTATACGTTTTACGTTATACGTTATACGTTATACGTTATACGTTATACGTTATACGTTATACGTTATACGTTATACGTTATACGTTATACGTTATACGTTATACGTTATACGTTATACGTTATACGTTATACGTTATACGTTATACGTTATACGTTATACGTTATACGTTATACGTTATACGTTATACGTTATACGTTATACGTTATACGTTATACGTTATACGTTATACGTTATACGTTATACGTTATACGTTATACGTTATACGTTATACGTTATGCGTTATACGTTATACGTTATACGTTATAGGTTATGCGTTATACGTTATACGTTATATGTTATACGTTAAACGTTATACGTTATACGTAATACGTTATACGATATACGTTATACGTTATACGTTATACGTTATACGTTATACGTTATACGTTATACGTTATACGTTATACGTTATACGTTATACGTTAAACGTTATTCGTTATACGTTATACGTTATACGTTATACGTTATACGTTATACGTTATACGTTATACGTTATGCGTTATACGTTATACGTTATACGTTATACGTTATACGTTATACGTTATACGTTATACGTTATACGTTATACGTTATACGTTATACGTTATACGTTATACGTTATACGTTATACGTTATACTTTATACGTTATACGTTATACGTTATACGTTATACGTTATACGTTATACGTTATACGTTATACGTTATGCGTTATAGGATATACGTTATACGTTATACGTTATACGTTATACGTTATACGTTATACGTTATACGTTATACGTTATACGTTATACGTTATACGTTATACGTTATACGTTATAGGTTATGCGTTATACGTTATACGTTATATGTTATACGTTAAACGTTATACGTTATACGTAATACGTTATACGATATACGTTATACGTTATACGTTATACGTTATACGTTATACGTTATACGTTATACGTTATACGTTATACGTTATACGTTATACGTTATACGTTATACGTTATACGTTATGCGTTATACGTTATACGTTATACGTTATAGGTTATGCGTTATACGTTATACGTTATATGTTATACGTTAAACGTTATACGTTATACGTAATACGTTATACGATATACGTTATACGTTATACGTTATACGTTATACGTTATACGTTATACGTTATACGTTATACGTTATACGTTATACGTTATACGTTATACGTTATACGTTATGCGTCATATGATATACGTTATACGTTATACGTTATACGTTATACGTTATACGGTATACGTTATACGTTATGCGTTATACGTTATACGTTATACGTTACACGTTTGACGTTATACGTTATACGTTATACGTTATACGTTATACGTTATACGGTATACGTTATACGTTATACGTTATACGATATACGTTATACGTTATACGTTATAGGTTATACGTTAAACGTTATACGTTATACGTTATACGATATACGTTATACGTTATACGTTATACGTTATATATTATACGTTATACGTTATACGTTATACGTTATGCGTTATACGTTATACGTTATACGTTATACGTTATACGTTATATGTTATACGTTTTACGTTATACGTTATACGTTATACGTTATACGTTATACGTTATACGTTATACGTTATACGTTATACGTTATACGTTATACGTTATACGTTATACGTTATACGTTATACGTTATACGTTATACGTTATACGTTATACGTTATACGTTATACGTTATACGTTATACGTTATACGTTATACGTTATACGTTATACGTTATACGTTATACGTTATACGTTATACGTTATACGTTATACGTTATACGTTATACGTTATACGTTATGCGTTATACGTTATACGTTATACGTTATAGGTTATGCGTTATACGTTATACGTTATATGTTATACGTTAAACGTTATACGTTATACGTAATACGTTATACGATATACGTTATACGTTATACGTTATACGTTATACGTTATACGTTATACGTTATACGTTATACGTTATACGTTATACGTTATACGTTAAACGTTATTCGTTATACGTTATACGTTATACGTTATACGTTATACGTTATACGTTATACGTTATACGTTATACGTTATACGTTATGCGTTATACGTTATACGTTATACGTTATACGTTATACGTTATACGTTATACGTTATACGTTATACGTTATACGTTATACGTTATACGTTATACGTTATACGTTATACGTTATACGTTATACTTTATACGTTATACGTTATACGTTATACGTTATACGTTATACGTTATACGTTATACGTTATACGTTATGCGTTATAGGATATACGTTATACGTTATACGTTATACGTTATACGTTATACGTTATACGTTATACGTTATACGTTATACGTTATACGTTATACGTTATACGTTATAGGTTATGCGTTATACGTTATACGTTATATGTTATACGTTAAACGTTATACGTTATACGTAATACGTTATACGATATACGTTATACGTTATACGTTATACGTTATACGTTATACGTTATACGTTATACGTTATACGTTATACGTTATACGTTATACGTTAAACGTTATACGTTATACGTTATACGTTATACGTTATATGTTATACGTTAAACGTTATACGTTATACGTAATACGTTATACGTTATACGTTATACGTTATACGTTATTCGTTATACGTTATAGGTTATACGTTATACGTTATACGTTGTACGTTATACGTTATACGTTAAACGTTATACGTTATACGTTATACGTTATACGTTATGCGTTATAGGATATACGTTATACGTTATACGTTATACGTTATACGTTATACGTTATACGTTATTCGTTATACGTTATAGGTTATACGTTATACGTTATACGTTATACGTTATACGTTATACGGTAAACGTTATACGTTATACGTTATACGTTATACGTTATGCGTTATAGGATATACGTTATACGTTATACGTTATACGTTATTCGTTATACGGTATACGTTATACGTTATGCGTTATACGTTATACGTTATACGTTACACGTTTGACGTTATACGTTATACGTTATACGTTATACGTTATACGTTATACGGTATACGTTATACGTTATACGTTATACGTTATACGTTATACGTTATACGTTATAGGTTATACGTTATACGTTATACGTTATACGTTATACGTTATACGTTATACGTTATACGTTATACGTTATGCGTTATACGCTATACGTTATGCGTTATACGCTATACGTTATGCGTTATAGGTCATACCTTATACGTGATACGTCATACGTTATACGTTATACGTTATACGTTATTCGTTATACGTTTTACGTTATACGTTATACGTTATACGTTATACGTTATACGTTATACGCTATACGTTATACGTTATACGTTATAGGTTATACGTTATACGTTATACGTTATACGTTATACGTTATACGTTATACGTTATACGTTATGCGTTATACGCTATACGTTATGCGTTATAGGTCATACCTTATACGTGATACGTCATACGTTATACGTTACACGTTATACGTTATTCGTTATACGTTTTACGTTATACGTTATACGTTATACGTTATACGTTATACGTTATACGTTATACGTTATACGTTATACGTTATACGTTATACGTTAAACGTTATACGTTATACGTTATACGTTATACGTTATACGTTATACGTTATACGTTATACGATATACGTTATACGTTATACGTTATACGTTATACGTTATATATTATACGTTATACGTTATACGTTATACGTTATGCGTTATACGTTATACGTTATACGTTATACGTTATACGTTATATGTTATACGTTTTACGTTATACGTTATACGTTATACGTTATACATTATACGTTATACGTTATACGTTATACGTTATACGCTATACGTTATACGTTATACGTCATACGTTATACGTTACACGTTATACGTTATTCGTTATACGTTTTACGTTATACGTTATACGTTATACGTTATACGTTATACGTTATACGTTATACGTTATTCGTTATACGTTATACGTTATACGTTAAACGTTATACGTTATACGTTATACGTTATACGTTATACGTTATACGTTATACGTTATACGTTAAACGTTATACGTTATACGTTATACGATATACGTTATACGTTATACGTTATACGTTTTACGTTATACGTTATACGTTATACGTTATACGTTATACGTTATACGTTATACGTTATACGTTATACGTTATAGGTTATACGTTATACGTTATACGTTATACGTTATACGTTATACGTTATACGTTATACGTTATGCGTTATACGCTATACGTTATGCGTTATAGGTCATACCTTATACGTGATACGTCATACGTTATACGTTACACGTTATACGTTATTCGTTATACGTTTTACGTTATACGTTATACGTTATACGTTATACGTTATACGTTATACGTTATACGTTATACGTTATACGTTATACGTTATACGTTATACGTTATGCGTTATACGCTATACGTTATGCGTTATAGGTCATACCTTATACGTGATACGTCATACGTTATACGTTACACGTTATACGTTATTCGTTATACGTTTTACGTTATACGTTATACGTTATACGTTATACGTTATACGTTATACGTTATACGTTATACGTTATACGTTATACGTTATACGTTATACGTTATACGTTAAACGTTATACGTTATACGTTATACGTTATACGTTATACGTTATACGTTATACGTTATACGTTATACGTTAAACGTTATACGTTATACGTTATACGATATACGTTATACGTTATACGTTATACGTTATACGTTATATATTATACGTTATACGTTATACGTTATACGTTATGCGTTATACGTTATACGTTATACGTTATACGTTATACGTTATACGTTATACGTTATACGTTATACGTTATACGTTATACGTTATACGTTATACGTTATACGTTATACGTTATACGTTATACGTTATACGTTATACGTTATACGTTATACGTTATACGTTATACGTTATACGTTATACGTTATACGTTATACGTTATACGTTATACGTTATACGTTATACGTTATACGTTATACGTTATACGTTAAACGTTATACGTTATACGTTATACGTTATACGTTATACGTTATACGTTATACGTTATACGTTATACGTTATACGTTATACGTTATACGTTATACGTTATACGTTATACGTTATACGTTATACGTTATACGTTATACGTTATACGTTATACGTTATACGTTATACGTTATACGTTATACGTTATACGTTATACGTTATACGTTATACGTTATACGTTATACGTTATACGTTATACGTTATACGTTATACGTTATACGTTATACGTTATACGTTATACGTTATACGTTATATGTTATACGTTAAACGTTATACGTTATACATAATACGTTATACGATATACGTTGTACGTTATACGTTGTACGTTATACGTTATACGTTATACGTTATTCGTTATACGTTATAGGTTATACGTTATACGTTATACATTATACGTTATACGTTATACGTTATACGTTAAACGTTATACGTTATACGTTATACGTTATACGTTATGCGTTATAGGATATACGTTATACGTTATACGTTATACGATATACGTTATACGTTATACGTTATACGTTATACGTTATACGTCAAACGTTATACGCTATACGTTATACGTTGTACGTTATACGTTATACGTTATACGTTATTCGTTATACGTTATAGGTTATACGTTATACGTTATACGTTATACGTTATTCGTTATACGTTGTAGGTTATACGTTATACGTTATACGTTATACGTTATACGTTATACGTTATACGGTAAACGTTATACGTTATACGTTATACGTTATACGTTATGCGTTATAGGATATACGTTATACGTTATACGTTATACGTTATACGTTATACGGTATACGTTATACGTTATGCGTTATACGTTATACGTTATACGTTACACGTTTGACGTTATACGTTATACGTTATACGTTATACGTTATACGTTATACGGTATACGTTATACGTTATACGTTATACGTTATACGTTATACGTTATGCGTTATAGGATATACGTTATACGTTATACGTTATACGTTATACGTTATACGTTATACGTTATAGGTTATGCGTTATACGTTATACGTTATATGTTATACGTTAAACGTTATACGTTATACGTTATACGTTATACGTTATACGTTATACGTTATACGTTATACGTTATACGTTATACGTTATACGTTATACGTTATACGTTATACGTTATACGTTAGACGTTATAGGTTATACGTTAAACGTTTTACGTTATACGTTATACGTTATACGATATACGTTATACGTTATACGTTAAACGTTATACGTTATACGTTATACGTTATACGTTATACGTTATACGTTATACGTTATACGTTATACGTTATACGTTATACGTTATACGTTATACGTTATACGTTATACGTTATACGTTATACGTTATGCGTTATAGGATATACGTTATACGTTATACGTTATACGTTATACGTTATACGTTATACGTTATAGGTTATGCGTTATACGTTATACGTTATATGTTATACGTTAAACGTTATACGTTATACGTTATACGTTATACGTTATACGTTATACGTTATACGTTATACGTTATACGTTATACGTTATACGTTATACGTTATACGTTATACGTTATACGTTAGACGTTATAGGTTATACGTTAAACGTTTTACGTTATACGTTATACGTTATACGATATACGTTATACGTTATACGTTAAACGTTATACGTTATACGTTATACGTTATACGTTATACGTTATACGTTATACGTTATACGTTATACGTTATACGTTATACGTTATACGTTATACGTTATACGTTATACGTTATACGTTAGACGTTATAGGTTATACGTTAAACGTTTTACGTTATACGTTATACGCTATACGATATACGTTATACGATATACGTTATACGTTATACGTTATACGTTATATATTATACGTTATACGTTATACGTTATACGTTATGCGTTATACGTTATACGTTATACGTTATACGTTATACGTTATACGTTTTACGTTATACGTTATACGTTATACGTTATACGTTATACGTTATACGTTATACGTTATACGTTATACGTTATACGTTATACGTTATACGTTATACGTTATACGTTATACGTTATACGTTATACGTTATACGTTATACGTTATACGTTATACGTTATACGTTATACGTTATACGTCATACGTTATACGTTATACGTTATACGTTATACGTTATACGTTATACGTTATACGTTATACGTTATACGTTATACGTTATACGTTATACGTTATACGTTATACGTTATACGTTATACGTTATGCGTTATAGGATATACGTTATACGTTATACGTTATACGTTATACGTTATACGTTATACGTTATAGGTTATGCGTTATACGTTATACGTTATATGTTATACGTTAAACGTTATACGTTATACGTAATACGTTATACGATATACGTTATACGTTATACGTTGTACGTTATACGTTATACGTTATACGTTATTCGTTATACGTTATAGGTTATACGTTATACGTTATACGTTGTACGTTATACGTTATACGTTAAACGTTATACGTTATACGTTATACGTTATACGTTATGCGTTATAGGATATACGTTATACGTTATACGTTATACGTTATACGTTATACGTTATACGTTATACGTTATAGGTTATGCGTTATACGTTATACGTTATACGTTATACGTTATACGTTATACGTTATACGTTATACGATATACGTTATACGTTATACGTTATACGTTATACGTTATACGTCAAACGTTATACGCTATACGTTATACGTTGTACGTTATACGTTATACGTTATACGTTATTCGTTATACGTTATAGGTTATACGTTATACGTTATACGTTATACGTTATTCGTTATACGTTATAGGTTATACGTTATACGTTATACGTTATACGTTATACGTTATACGGTAAACGTTATACGTTATACGTTATACGTTATACGTTATGCGTTATAGGATATACGTTATACGTTATACGTTATACGTTATACGTTATACGGTATACGTTATACGTTATGCGTTATACGTTATACGTTATACGTTACACGTTTGACGTTATACGTTATACGTTATACGTTATACGTTATACGTTATACGTTATACGGTATACGTTATACGTTATACGTTATACGTTATACGTTATACGTTATACGTTATAGGTTATACGTTATACGTTATACGTTATACGTTATACGTTATACGTTATACGTTATACGTTATGCGTTATACGCTATACGTTATGCGTTATACGCTATACGTTATGCGTTATAGGTCATACCTTATACGTGATACGTCATACGTTATACGTTATACGTTATACGTTATTCGTTATACGTTTTACGTTATACGTTATACGTTATACGTTATACGTTATACGTTATACGTTATACGTTATACGTTATACGTTATAGGTTATACGTTATACGTTTATACGTTATACGTTATACGTTATACGTTATACGTTATACGTTATACGTTATACGTTATGCGTTATACGCTATACGTTATGCGTTATAGGTCATACCTTATACGTGATACGTCATACGTTATACGTTACACGTTATACGTTATTCGTTATACGTTTTACGTTATACGTTATACGTTATACGTTACACGTTATACGTTATACGTTATACGTTATACGTTATACGTTATACGTTATACGTTAAACGTTATACGTTATACGTTATACGTTATACGTTATACGTTATACGTTATACGTTATACGTTAAACGTTATACGTTATACGTTATACGATATACGTTATACGTTATACGTTATACGTTATATATTATACGTTATACGTTATACGTTATACGTTATGCGTTATACGTTATACGTTATACGTTATACGTTATACGTTATATGTTATACGTTTTACGTTATACGTTATACGTTATACGTTATACATTATACGTTATACGTTATACGTTATACGTTATACGTTATACGTTATACGTTATACGTTATACGTTATACGTTATACGTTATACGTTATACGTTATACGTTATACGTTATACGTTATACGTTATACGTTATACGTTATACGTTATACGTTATACGTTATACGTTATACGTTATACGTTATACGTTATACGTTATACGTTATACGTTATACGTTATACGTTATACGTTATACGTTATACGTTATACGTTATACGTTATACGTTATACGTTATAGGTTATGCGTTATACGTTATACGTTATACGTTATACGTTATACGTTATACGTTATACGTTATACGTTATACGTTATACGTTATACGTTATACGTTATACGTTATACGTTATACGTTATACGTTATATGTTATACGTTAAACGTTATACGTTATACGTAATACGTTATACGATATACGTTGTACGTTATACGTTGTACGTTATACGTTATACGTTATACGTTATTCGTTATACGTTATAGGTTATACGTTATACGTTATACATTATACGTTATACGTTATACGTTAAACGTTATACGTTATACGTTATACGTTATACGTTATGCGTTATAGGATATACGTTATACGTTATACGTTATACGTTATACGTTATACGTTATACGTTATAGGTTATGCGTTATACGTTATACGTTATATGTTATACGTTAAACGTTATACGTTATACGTAATACGTTATACGATATACGTTATACGTTATACGTTGTACGTTATACGTTATACGTTATACGTTATTCGTTATACGTTATAGGTTATACGTTATACGTTATACGTTATACGTTATACGTTATACGTTATACGTTAAACGTTATACGTTATACGTTATACGTTATACGTTATGCGTTATAGGATATACGTTATACGTTATACGTTATACGTTATACGTTATACGTTATACGTTATAGGTTATGCGTTATACGTTATACGTTATACGTTATACGTTATACGTTATACGTTATACGTTATACGATATACGTTATACGTTATACGTTATACGTTATACGTTATACGTCAAAGGTTATACGCTATACGTTATACGTTGTACGTTATACGTTATACGTTATACGTTATTCGTTATACGTTATAGGTTATACGTTATACGTTATACGTTATACGTTATTCGTTATACGTTATATGTTATACGTTATACGTTATACGTTATACGTTATACGTTATACGGTAAACGTTATACGTTATACGTTATACGTTATACGTTATGCGTTATAGGATATACGTTATACGTTATACGTTATACGTTATACGTTATACGGTATACGTTATACGTTATGCGTTATACGTTATACGTTATACGTTACACGTTTGACGTTATACGTTATACGTTATACGTTATACGCTATACGTTATACGTTATACGGTATACGTTATACGTTATACGTTATACGTTATACGTTATACGTTATACGTTATAGGTTATACGTTATACGTTATACGTTATACGTTATACGTTATACGATATACGTTATACGTTATGCGTTATACGCTATACGTTATGCGTTATACGCTATACGTTATGCGTTATAGGTCATACCTTATACGTGATACGTCATACGTTATACGTTATACGTTATACGTTATTCGTTATACGTTTTACGTTATACGTTATACGTTATACGTTATACGTTATACGTTATACGTTATACGTTATACGTTATACGTTATAGGTTATACGTTATACGTTATACGTTATACGTTATACGTTATACGTTATACGTTATACGTTATACGTTATGCGTTATACGCTATACGTTATGCGTTATAGGTCATACCTTATACGTGATACGTCATACGTTATACGTTATACGTTATACGTTATTCGTTATACGTTTTACGTTATACGTTATACGTTATACGTTATACGTTATACGTTATACGTTATACGTTATACGTTATACGTTATACGTTATACGTTAAACGTTATACGTTATACGTTATACGTTATACGTTATACGTTATACGTTATACGTTATACGTTAAACGTTATACGTTATACGTTATACGATATACGTTATACGTTATACGTTATACGTTATATATTATACGTTATACGTTATACGTTATACGTTATGCGTTATACGTTATACGTTATACGTTATACGTTATACGTTATATGTTATACGTTTTACGTTATACGTTATACGTTATACGTTATACATTATACGTTATACGTTATACGTTATACGTTATACGTTATACGTTATACGTTATACGTTATACGTTATACGTTATACGTTATACGTTATACGTTATACGTTATACGTTATACGTTATAGGTTATACGTTATACGTTATACGTTATACGTTATACGTTATACGTTATACGTTATACGTTATACGTTATACGTTATACGTTATACGTTATACGTTATACGTTATAGGTTATGCGTTATACGTTATACGTTATATGTTATACGTTAAACGTTATACGTTATACGTAATACGTTATACGATATACGTTATACGTTATACGTTATACGTTATACGTTATACGTTATACGTTATACGTTATACGTTATACGTTATACGTTATACGTTAAACGTTATACGTTATACGTTATACGTTATACGTTATACGTTATACGTTATACGTTATACGTTATACGTTATACGTTATACGTTATACGTTATACGTTATACGTTATACGTTATACGTTGTACGTTATACGTTATACGTTATACGTTATTCGTTATACGTTATAGGTTATACGTTATACGTTATACGTTATACGTTATACGTTATACGTTAAACGTTATACGTTATACGTTATACGTTATACGTTATGCGTTATAGGATATACGTTATACGTTATACGTTATACGTTATACGTTATACGGTATACGTTATACGTTATGCGTTATACGTTATACGTTATACGTTACACGTTTGACGTTATACGTTATACGTTATACGTTATACATTATACGTTATACGTTATACGTTATACGTTATACGTTATACGTTATACGTTATACGTTATACGTTATACGTTATACGTTATACGTTATACGTTATACGTTATACGTTATACGTTATACGTTATACGTTATACGTTATACGTTATACGTTATATGTTATACGTTAAACGTTATACGTTATACGTAATACGTTATACGATATACGTTATACGTTATACGTTGTACGTTATACGTTATACGTTATACGTTATTCGTTATACGTTATAGGTTATACGTTATACGTTATACATTATACGTTATACGTTATACGTTAAACGTTATACGTTATACGTTATACGTTATACGTTATGCGTTATAGGATATACGTTATACGTTATACGTTATACGTTATACGTTATACGTTATACGTTATAGGTTATGCGTTATAGGTTATACGTTATACGTTATACGTTATATGTTATACGTTAAACCTTATACGTTATACGTAATACGTTATACGATATACGTTATACGTTATACGTTGTACGTTATACGTTATACGTTATACGTTATTCGTTATACGTTATAGGTTATACGTTATACGTTATACGTTATACGTTATACGTTATACGTTACACGTTATACGTTATACGTTATACGTTATACGTTATGCGTTATAGGATATACGTTATACGTTATACGTTATACGTTATACGTTATACGTTATACGTTATAGGTTATGCGTTATACGTTATACGTTATACGTTATACGTTATACGTTATACGTTATACGTTATACGATATACGTTATACGTTATACGTTATACGTTATACGTTATACGTTAAACGTTATACGCTATACGTTATACGTTGTACGTTATACGTTATACGTTATACGTTATTCGTTATACGTTATAGGTTATACGTTATACGTTATACGTTATACGTTATTCGTTATACGTTATAGGTTATACGTTATACGTTATACGTTATACGTTATACGTTATACGGTAAACGTTATACGTTATACGTTATACGTTATACGTTATGCGTTATAGGATATACGTTATACGTTATACGTTATACGTTATACGTTATACGGTATACGTTATACGTTATGCGTTATACGTTATACGTTATACGTTACACGTTTGACGTTATACGTTATACGTTATACGCTATACGTTATACGTTCTACGTTATACGTTATACGTTAAACGTTATACGTTATACGTTATACGTTATACGTTATACGTTATACGTTATACGTTATACGTTATACGTTATACGTTATACGTTATACGTTATACGTTATACGTTATACGTTATACGTTATACGTTATACGTTATACGTTATACGTTATACGTTATACGTTATACGTTATACGTTATACGTTATACGTTATAGGATATACGTTATACGTTATACGTTATACGTTAGACGTTATAGGTTATACGTTAAACGTTTTACGTTATACGTTATACGTTATACGATATACGTTATACGTTATACGTTATGCGTTATAGGATATACGTTATACGTTATACGTTATACGTTATACGTTATACGTTATACATTATACGTTATACGTTACACGTTATACGTTATACGTTATACGTTATACGTTATACGTTATACGTTATACGTTATACGTTACACGTTATACGTTACTCGTTATACGTAATATGTAATACGTTTTACGTTATAAGTTATACGTTATACGTTATACGTTATACGTTATACGTTATACGTTATACGTTATAAGTTATACGTTATACGTTATACGTTATACGTTATACGTTATACGTTATACGTTATACGTTATACGTTATACGTTATACGTTATATGTTATACGTTAAACGTTATACGATATACGTTATACGTTATACGTTATGCGTTATAGGATATACGTTATACGTTATACGTTATACGTTATACGTTATACGTTATACGTTATAGGTTATGCGTTATACGTTATACGTTATACGTTATACGTTACACGTTATACGTTACTCGTTATACGTAATATGTAATACGTTTTACGTTATAAGTTATACGTTATACGTTATACGTTATACGTTATACGTTATACGTTATGCGTTATACGATATACGTTATACGTTATACGTTATACGTTATACGTTATACGTTATACGTTATACGTTATAGGTTATGCGTTATACGTTATACGTTATACGTTATACGTTACACGTTATACGTTACTCGTTATACGTAATATGTAATACGTTTTACGTTATAAGTTATACGTTATACGTTATACGTTATACGTTATACGTTATACGTTATACGTTATAGGATATACGTTATACGTTATACGTTATACGTTAGACGTTATAGGTTATACGTTAAACGTTTTACGTTATACGTTATACGTTATACGATATACGTTATACGTTATACGTTATGCGGTATAGGATATACGTTATACGTTATACGTTATACGTTATACATTATACGTTATACGTTATACGTTATACGTTATACGTTATAGGTTATACGTTATACGTTATACGTTATACGTTATACGTTATACGATATACGTTATACGTTATGCGTTATACGCTATACGTTATGCGTTATACGCTATACGTTATGCGTTATAGGTCATACCTTATACGTGATACGTCATACGTTATACGTTATACGTTATACGTTATTCGTTATACGTTTTACGTTATACGTTATACGTTATACGTTATACGTTATACGTTATACGTTATACGTTATACGTTATACGTTATAGGTTATACGTTATACGTTATACGTTATACGTTATACGTTATACGTTATACGTTATACGTTATACGTTATGCGTTATACGCTATACGTTATGCGTTATAGGTCATACCTTATACGTGATACGTCATACGTTATACGTTATACGTTATACGTTATTCGTTATACGTTTTACGTTATACGTTATACGTTATACGTTATACGTTATACGTTATACGTTATACGTTATACGTTATACGTTATACGTTATACGTTAAACGTTATACGTTATACGTTATACGTTATACGTTATACGTTATACGTTATACGTTATACGTTAAACGTTATACGTTATACGTTATACGATATACGTTATACGTTATACGTTATACGTAATATATTATACGTTATACGTTATACGTTATGCGATATACGTTATACGTTATGCGTTATACGCTATACGTTATGCGTTATACGCTATACGTTATGCGTTATAGGTCATACCTTATACGTGATACGTCATACGTTATACGTTATACGTTATACGTTATTCGTTATACGTTTTACGTTATACGTTATACGTTATACGTTATACGTTATACGTTATACGTTATACGTTATACGTTATACGTTATAGGTTATACGTTATACGTTATACGTTATACGTTATACGTTATACGTTATACGTTATACGTTATACGTTATGCGTTATACGCTATACGTTATGCGTTATAGGTCATACCTTATACGTGATACGTCATACGTTATACGTTATACGTTATACGTTATTCGTTATACGTTTTACGTTATACGTTATACGTTATACGTTATACGTTATACGTTATACGTTATACGTTATACGTTATACGTTATACGTTATACGTTAAACGTTATACGTTATACGTTATACGTTATACGTTATACGTTATACGTTATACGTTATACGTTAAACGTTATACGTTATACGTTATACGATATACGTTATACGTTATACGTTATACGTTATATATTATACGTTATACGTTATACGTTATACGTTATGCGTTATACGTTATACGTTATACGTTATACGTTATACGTTATATGTTATACGTTTTACGTTATACGTTATACGTTATACGTTATACATTATACGTTATACGTTATACGTTATACGTTATACGTTATACGTTATACGTTATACGTTATACGTTATACGTTATACGTTATACGTTATACGTTATACGTTATACGTTATACGTTATAGGTTATACGTTATACGTTATACGTTATACGTTATACGTTATACGTTATACGTTATACGTTATACGTTATACGTTATACGTTATACGTTATAGGTTATGCGTTATACGTTATACGTTATATGTTATACGTTAAACGTTATACGTTATACGTAATACGTTATACGATATACGTTATACGTTATACGTTATACGTTATACGTTATACGTTATACGTTATACGTTATACGTTATACGTTATACGTTATACGTTAAACGTTATACGTTATACGTTATACGTTATACGTTATACGTTATACGTTATACGTTATACGTTATACGTTATACGTTATACGTTATACGTTATACGTTATACGTTATACGTTATACGTTGTACGTTATACGTTATACGTTATACGTTATTCGTTATACGTTATAGGTTATACGTTATACGTTATACGTTATACGTTATACGTTATACGTTAAACGTTATACGTTATACGTTATACGTTATACGTTATGCGTTATAGGATATACGTTATACGTTATACGTTATACGTTATACGTTATACGGTATGCGTTATACGTTATGCGTTATACGTTATACGTTATACGTTACACGTTTGACGTTATACGTTATACGCTATACGTTATACATTATACGTTATACGTTATACGTTATACGTTATACGTTATACGTTATACGTTATACGTTATACGTTATACGTTATACGTTATACGTTATACGTTATACGTTATACGTTATACGTTATACGTTATACGTTATAGGATATACGTTATACGTTATACGTTATACGTTAGACGTTATAGGTTATACGTTAAACGTTTTACGTTATACGTTATACGTTATACGATATACGTTATACGTTATACGTTATACGTTATGCGTTATAGGATATACGTTATACGTTATACGTTATACGTTATACGTTATACGTTATACATTATACGTTATACGTTACACGTTATACGTTATACGTTATACGTTATACGTTATACGTTATACGTTATACGTTATACGTTATACGTTACACGTTATACGTTACTCGTTATACGTAATATGTAATACGTTTTACGTTATAAGTTATACGTTATACGTTATACGTTATACGTTATACGTTATACGTTATACGTTATAAGTTATACGTTATACGTTATACGTTATACGTTATACGTTATACGTTATATGTTATACGTTAAACGTTATACGTTATACGTTATACGTTATACGTTATGCGTTATAGGATATACGTTATACGTTATACGTTATACGTTATACGTTATACGTTATACGTTATAGGTTATGCGTTATACGTTATACGTTATACGTTATACGTTACACGTTTATACGTTACTCGTTATACGTAATATGTAATACGTTTTACGTTATAAGTTATACGTTATACGTTATACGTTATACGTTATACGTTATACGTTATGCGTTATAGGATATACGTTATACGTTATACGTTATACGTTATACGTTATACGTTATACGTTATAGGTTATGCGTTATACGTTATACGTTATACGTTATACGTTACACGTTATACGTTACTCGTTATACGTAATATGTAATACGTTTTACGTTATAAGTTATACGTTATACGTTATACGTTATACGTTATACGTTATACGTTATACGTTATAGGATATACGTTATACGTTATACGTTATACGTTAGACGTTATAGGTTATACGTTAAGCGTTTTACGTTATACGTTATACGTTATACGATATACGTTATACGTTATACGTTATGCGGTATAGGATATACGTTATACGTTATACGTTATACGTTATACGTTATACGTTATACATTATACGTTATACGTTACACGTTATACGTTATACGTTATACGTTATACGTTATACGTTATACGTTATACGTTATACGTTACACGTTATACGTTACTCGTTATACGTAATATGTAATACGTTTTACGTTATACGTTATTCGTTATACGTTATAGGTTATACGTTATACGTTATACATTATACGTTATACGTTATACGTTAAACGTTATACGTTATACGTTATACGTTATACGTTATGCGTTATAGGATATACGTTATACGTTATACGTTATACGTTATACGTTATACGTTATACGTTATAGGTTATGCGTTATAGGTTATACGTTATACGTTATACGTTATATGTTATACGTTAAACCTTATACGTTATACGTAATACGTTATACGATATACGTTATACGTTATACGTTGTACGTTATACGTTATACGTTATACGTTATTCGTTATACGTTATAGGTTATACGTTATACGTTATACGTTATACGTTATACGTTATACGTTAAACGTTATACGTTATACGTTATACGTTATACGTTATGCGTTATAGGATATACGTTATACGTTATACGTTATACGTTATACGTTATACGTTATACGTTATAGGTTATGCGTTATACGTTATACGTTATACGTTATACGTTATACGTTATACGTTATACGTTATACGATATACGTTATACGTAATACGTTATACGTTATACGTTATACGTTAAACGTTATACGCTATACGTTATACGTTGTACGTTATACGTTATACGTTATACGTTATTCGTTATACGTTATAGGTTATACGTTATACGTTATACGTTATACGTTATACGTTATTCGTTATACGTTATAGGTTATACGTTATACGTTATACGTTATACGTTATACGTTATACGGTAAACGTTATACGTTATACGTTATACGTTATATCGTTATGCGTTATAGGATATACGTTATACGTTATACGTTACTCGTTATACGTAATATGTAATACGTTTTACGTTATAAGTTATACGTTATACGTTATTCGTTATACGTTTTACGTTATACGTTATACGTTATACGTTATACGTTATACGTTATACGTTATACGTTATACGTTATACGTTATACGTTATACGTTAAACGTTATACGTTATACGTTATACGTTATACGTTATACGTTATACGTTATGCGTTATAGGATATACGTTATACGTTATACGTTATACGTTATACGTTATACGTTATACATTATACGTTATACGTTACACGTTATACGTTATACGTTATACGTTATACGTTATACGTTATACGTTATACGTTATACGTTATACGTTATACGTTATGCGTTATAGGATATACGTTATACGTTATACGTTATACGTTATACGTTATACGTTATACGTTATACGTTATGCGTTATAGGTTATACGTTATACGTTATACGTTATATGTTATACGTTAAACCTTATACGTTATACGTAATACGTTATACGATATACGTTATACGTTATACGTTGTACGTTATACGATATACGTTATACGTTATACGTTATACGTTATATATTATACGTTATACGTTATACGTTATACGTTATGCGTTATACGTTATACGTTATACGTTATACGTTATACGTTATACGTTATATGTTATACGTTTTACGTTATACGTTATACGTTATACGTTATACATTATACGTTATACGTTATACGTTATACGTTATACGTTATACGTTATACGTTATACGTTATACGTTATACGTTATACGTTATACGTTATACGTTATACGTTATACGTTATACGTTATACGTTATACGTTATACGTTATACGTTATACGTTATACGTTATACGTTATACGTTATACGTTATACGTTATACGTTATACGTTATACGTTATACGTTATACGTTATACGTTATACGTTATACGTTATACGTTATACGTTATAGGTTATGCGTTATACGTTATACGTTATATGTTATACGTTAAACGTTATACGTTATACGTAATACGTTATACGATATACGTTATACGTTATACGTTATACGTTATACGTTATACGTTATACGTTATACGTTATACGTTATACGTTATACGTTATACGTTAAACGTTATACGTTATACGTTATACGTTATACGTTATACGTTATACGTTATACGTTATACGTTATACGTTATACGTTATACGTTATACGTTATACGTTATACGTTATACGTTATACGTTGTACGTTATACGTTATACGTTATACGTTATTCGTTATACGTTATAGGTTATACGTTATACGTTATACGTTATACGTTATACGTTATACGTTAAACGTTATACGTTATACGTTATACGTTATACGTTATGCGTTATAGGATATACGTTATACGTTATACGTTATACGTTATACGTTATACGGTATACGTTATACGTTATGCGTTATACGTTATACGTTATACGTTACACGTTTGACGTTATACGTTATACGTTATACGTTATACATTATACGTTATACGTTATACGTTATACGTTACACGTTATACGTTATACGTTATACGTTATACGTTATACGTTATACGTTATACGTTATACGTTATACGTTATACGTTATACGTTATACGTTATACATTATACGTTATACGTTATACGTTATATGTTATACGTTAAGCGTTATACGTTATACGTAATACGTTATACGATATACGTTATACGTTATACGTTGTACGTTATACGTTATACGTTATACGTTATTCGTTATACGTTATAGGTTATACGTTATACGTTATACATTATACGTTATACGTTATACGTTAAACGTTATACGTTATACGTTATACGTTATACGTTATGCGTTATAGGATATACGTTATACGTTATACGTTATACGTTATACGTTATACGTTATACGTTATAGGTTATGCGTTATAGGTTATACGTTATACGTTATACGTTATATGTTATACGTTAAACCTTATACGTTATACGTAATACGTTATACGATATACGTTATACGTTATACGTTGTACGTTATACGTTATACGTTATACGTTATTCGTTATACGTTATAGGTTATACGTTATACGTTATACGTTATACGTTATACGTTATACGTTAAACGTTATACGTTATACGTTATACGTTATACGTTATGCGTTATAGGATATACGTTATACGTTATACGTTATACGTTATACGTTATACGTTATACGTTATACGTTATAGGTTATGCGTTATACGTTATACGTTATACGTTATACGTTATACGTTATACGTTATACGTTATACGATATACGTTATACGTTATACGTTATACGTTATACGTTATACGTTATACGTTAAACGTTATACGCTATACGTTATACGTTGTACGTTATACGTTATACGTTATACGTTATTCGTTATACGTTATAGGTTATACGTTATACGTTATACGTTATACGTTATTCGTTATACGTTATAGGTTATACGTTATACGTTATACGTTATACGTTATACGTTATACGGTAAACGTTATACGTTATACGTTATACGTTATACGTTATGCGTTATAGGATATACGTTATACGTTATACGTTACTCGTTATACGTAATATGTAATACGTTTTACGTTATAAGTTATACGTTATACGTTATTCGTTATACGTTTTACGTTATACGTTATACGTTATACGTTATACGTTATACGTTATACGTTATACGTTATACGTTATACGTTATACGTTATACGTTATACGTTATACGTTAAACGTTATACGTTATACGTTATACGTTATACGTTATACGTTATACGTTATACGTTATGCGTTATAGGATATACGTTATACGTTATACGTTATACGTTATACGTTATACGTTATACGTTATACGTTATACGTTATACGTTATACATTATACGTTATACGTTACACGTTATACGTTATACGTTATACGTTATACGTTATACGTTATACGTTATACGTTATACGTTACACGTTATACGTTACTCGTTATACGTAATATGTAATACGTTTTACGTTATAAGTTATACGTTATACGTTATACGTTATACGTTATACGTTATACGTTATACGTTATACGTTATACGTTATACGTTATATGTTATACGTTAAACGTTATACGTTATACGTAATACGTTATACGATATACGTTGTACGTTATATGTTGTACGTTATACGTTATACGTTATACGTTATTCGTTATACGTTATAGGTTATACGTTATACGTTATACATTATACGTTATACGTTATACGTTAAACGTTATACGTTATACGTTATACGTTATACGTTATGCGTTATAGGATATACGTTATACGTTATACGTTATACGTTATACGTTATACGTTATACGTTTTAGGTTGTGCGTTATACGTTATACGTTATATGTTATACGTTAAACGTTATACGTTATACGTAATACGTTATACGATATACGTTATACGTTATACGTTGTACGTTATACGTTATACGTTATACGTTATTCGTTATACGTTATAGGTTATACGTTATACGTTATACGTTATACGTTATACGTTATACGTTAAACGTTATACGTTATACGTTATACGTTATACGTTATGCGTTATAGGATATACGTTATACGTTATACGTTATGCGTTATAGGATATACGTTATACGTTATACGTTATACGTTATACGTTATACGTTATACGTTATAGGTTATGCGTTATACGTTATACGTTATACGTTATACGTTATACGTTATACGTTATACGTTATACGATATACGTTATACGTTATACGTTATACGTTATACGTTATACGTTATACGTCAAACGTTATACGCTATACGTTATACGTTGTACGTTATACGTTATACGTTATACGTTATTCGTTATACGTTATAGGTTATACGTTATACGTTATACGTTATACGTTATTCGTTATACGTTATAGGTTATACGTTATACGTTATACGTTATACGTTATACGTTATACGGTAAACGTTATACGTTATACGTTATACGTTATACGTTATGCGTTATAGGATATACGTTATACGTTATACGTTATACGTTATACGTTATACGGTATACGTTATACGTTATGCGTTATACGTTATACGTTATACGTTACACGTTTGACGTTATACGTTATACGTTATACGTTATACGTTATACGTTATACGGTATACGTTATACGTTATAGGTTATGCGTTATACGTTATACGTTATACGTTATACGTTATACGTTATACGTTATACGTTATGCGTTATAGGATATACGTTATACGTTATACGTTATACGTTATACGTTATACGGTATACGTTATACGTTATGCGTTATACGTTATACGTTATACGTTACACGTTTGACGTTATACGTTATACGTTATACGTTATACGTTATTCGTTATACGTTATAGGTTATACGTTATACGTTATACGTTATACGTTATTCGTTATACGTTATAGGTTATACGTTATACGTTATACGTTATACGTTATACGTTATACGGTAAACGTTATACGTTATACGTTATACGTTATTCGTTATACGTTATAGGTTATACGTTATACGTTATACGTTATACGTTATACGTTATACGTTAAACGTTATTCGTTATACGTTATAGGTTATACGTTATACGTTATACGTTATACGTTATACGTTATACGTTATACGTTATAGGTTATGCGTTATACGTTATACGTTATACGTTATACGTTATACGTTATACGTTATACGTTATACGATATACGTTATACGTTATACGTTATACGTTATACGTTATACGTCAAACGTTATACGCTATACGTTATACGTTGTACGTTATACGTTATACGTTATACGTTATTCGTTATACGTTATAGGTTATACGTTATACGTTATACGTTATACGTTATTCGTTATACGTTATAGGTTATACGTTATACGTTATACGTTATACGTTATACGTTATACGGTAAACGTTATACGTTATACGTTATACGTTATACGTTATGCGTTATAGGATATACGTTATACGTTATACGTTATACGGTATACGTTATACGTTATACGTTATACGTTATACGTTATACGTTATACGTTATAGGTTATACGTTATACGTTATACGTTATACGTTATACGTTATACGTTATACGTTAAACGTTATTCGTTATACGTTATAGGTTATACGTTATACGTTATACGTTATACGTTATAGGTTATACGTTATACGTTATACGTTATACGTTATACGTTATACGTTATACGTTAAACGTTATACGTTATACGTTATACGTTATACGTTATACGTTATACGTTATACGTTATACGTTAAACGTTATACGTTATACGTTATACGTTATACGTTATACGTTATGCGTTATACGCTATACGTTATGCGTTATAGGTCATACCTTATACGTGATACGTCATACGTTATACGTTATACGTTATACGTTATTCGTTATACGTTTTACGTTATACGTTATACGTTATACGTTATTCGTTATACGTTATACGTTATACGTTATACGTTATACGTTATACGTTATACGTTAAACGTTATACGTTATACGTTATACGTTATACGTTATACGTTATACGTTATACGTTATACGTTAAACGTTATACGTTAAACGTTATACGTTATACGTTATAGGTTATACGTTATACGTTATACGTTATACGTTATACGTTATACGTTAAACGTTATACGTTATACGTTATACGTTATACGTTATACGTTATGCGTTATAGGATATACGTTATACGTTATACGTTATACGCTATACGTTATACGTTATACGTTATAGGTTATGCGTTATACGTTATGCGTTATACGCTATACGTTATGCGTTATAGGATATACGTTATACGTTATACGTTATACGTTATACGTTATACGTTATACGTTATAGGTTATGCGTTATACGTTATACGTTATACGTTATACGTTATACGTTATACGTTATACGTTATACGATATACGTTATACGTTATACGTTATACGTTATACGTTATACGTTAAACGTTATACGCTATACGTTATACGTTGTACGTTATACGTTATACGTTATACGTTATTCGTTATACGTTATAGGTTATACGTTATACGTTATACGTTATACGTTATACGTTATTCGTTATACGTTATAGGTTATACGTTATACGTTATACGTTATACGTTATACGTTATACGGTAAACGTTATACGTTATACGTTATACGTTATACGTTATGCGTTATAGGATATACGTTATACGTTATACGTTATACGTTATACGTTATACGGTATACGTTATACGTTATGCGTTATACGTTATACGTTATACGTTACACGTTTGACGTTATACGTTATACGTTATACGTTATACGTTATACGTTATACGTTATACGTTATACGTTATACGTTATACGTTATACGTTATACGTTATACGTTATACGTTATACGTTATACGTTATACGTTATACGTTATACGTTATACGTTATACGTTATACGTTATACGTTATACGTTATACGTTATACGTTATACGTTATACGTTATACGTTATACGTTATACGTTATACGTTATACGTTATACGTTAAACGTTATACGTTATACGTTATACGTTATACGTTATACGTTATACGTTACACGTTATACGTTAAACGTTATACGTTATACGTTATACGATATACGTTATACGTTATACGTTATACGTTATATATTATACGTTATACGTTATACGTTATACGTTATGCGTTATACGTTATACGTTATACGTTATACGTTATACGTTATACGTTATACGTTTTACGTTATACGTTATACGTTATACGTTATACATTATACGTTATACGTTATACGTTATACGTTATACGTTATACGTTATACGTTATACGTTATACGTTATACGTTATACGTTATACGTTATACGTTATACGTTATACGTTACACGTTATACGTTATACGTTATACGTTATACGTTATACGTTATACGTTATACGTTATACGTTATACGTTATACGTTATACGTTATACGTTATACGTTATACGTTATACGTTATACGTTATACGTTATACGTTATACGTTATACGTTATACGTTATACGTTATAGGTTATGCGTTATACGTTATACGTTATATGATATACGTTAAACGTTATACGTTATACGTAATACGTTATACGATATACGTTATACGTTATACGTTATACGTTATACGTTATACGTTATACGTTATACGTTATACGTTATACGTTATACGTTATACGTTATACGTTAAAAGTTATACGTTATACGTTATACGTTATACGTTATACGTTATACGTTATACGTTATACGTTATACGTTATACGTTATACGTTATACGTTATACGTTATACGTTATACGTTATACGTTGTACGTTATACGTTATACGTTATACGTTATTCGTTATACGTTATAGGTTATACGTTATACGTTATACGTTATACGTTATACGTTATACGTTAAACGTTATACGTTATACGTTATACGTTAAAAGTTATACGTTATACGTTATACGTTATACGTTATACGTTATACGTTATACGTTATACGTTATACGTTAAAAGTTATACGTTATACGTTATACGTTATACGTTATACGTTATACGTTATACGTTATACGTTATACGCTATACGTTATACGTTATACGTTATACGTTATACGTTATACGTTATACGTTGTACGTTATACGTTATACGTTATACGTTATTCGTTATACGTTATAGGTTATACGTTATACGTTATACGTTATACGTTATACGTTATACGTTAAACGTTATACGTTATACGTTATACGTTAAAAGTTATACGTTATACGTTATACGTTATACGTTATACGTTATACGTTATACGTTATACGTATAACGTATAACGTATAACGTATAACGTATAACGTATAACGTATAACGTATAACTTATAACGTATAACGTATAACGTATAACGTTTAACGTATAACGTATAACGTATAACGTATAACGTATAACGTATAACCTATAACGTATAACGAATAACGTATAACGTATAACGTATAACGTACAACGTATAACGTATAACGTATAACGTATAACGTATAACGTATAACGTATAGCGTATAACGTATAACGTATAACGTATAACGTATAACGTATAACGTATAACGTATAACGTATAACTTTTAACGTATAACGTATAACGTATAACGTATAACGTATAACGTATAACGTATAACGTATAACGTATAACTTTTAACGTATAACGTATAACGTATAACGTTTAACGTATAACGTATAACGTATAACGTATAACGTATAACGTATAACCTATAACGTATAACGAATAACGTATAACGTATAACGTATAACGTACAACGTATAACGTATAACGTATAACGTATAACGTATAACGTATAACGTATAACGTATAACGTATAACGTATAACGTATAACGTATAACGTATAACGTATAACGTATAACGTATAACTTTTAACGTATAACGTATAACGTATAACGTATAACGTATAACGTATAACGTATAACGTATAACGTATAACGTATAACGTATAACGTATAACGTATATCGTATAACGTATTACGTATAACGTATAACGTTTAACGTATATCATATAACGTATAACGTATAACGCATAACCTATAACGTATAACGTATAACGTATAACGTATAACGTATAACGTATAACGTATAACGTATAACGTATAACGTATAACGTATAACGTATAACGTATAACGTATAACGTATAACGTATAACGTATAACGTATAACGTATAACGTATAACGTATAACGTATAACGTAGTAACGTATAACGTATAACGTATAACGTATAACGTATAACGTATAACGTATAACGTATAACGTATAACGTATAACGTATAACGTATAACGTATAACGTATAACGTATAACGTATAATGTATAACGTATAACGTATAACGTATAACGTAAAACGTATAACGTATAACGTATAACGTATAACGTATAACGTATAACGTATAACGCATAACGTATAACGTATAACGTATAACGTATAATATATAACGTATAACGTATAACGTATAACGTATATCGTATAACGTATAACGTATAACGTTTAACGTATAACGTGTAACGTATAACGTATAACGTATAACGTATAACGTATAACGTATAACGTTTAACGTATAACGTATAACGTATAACGTATAACGTATAACGTATAACGTATAACGTATAACGTATAACGTATAACGTATAACGTATAACGTATAACGTATAACGTATAACGTATAACGTATAACGTATAACGTATAACGTATAACGTATAACGTATAACGTATAACGTATAACGTATAACGTATAACGTATAACGTATAACGTATAACGTATAACGTATAACGTATAACGTATAACGTATAACGTCAAACGTGTAACGTATAACGTATAACGTATAACGCATAACGTATAACGTATACCGTATAACGTATAACGTATAACGTATAACGTATAACGTATATCCTATAACGCATAACGTATAACGTATAACGTATAACGTATAACGTTTACCGTATAACGTATAACGTATAACGTATAACGTATAACGTATAACCTATAACGTATAACGAATAACGTATAACGTATAACGTATAACGTATAACGTATAACCTATAACGTATAACGAATAACGTATAACGTATAACGTATAACGTACAACGTATAACGTATAGCGTATAACGTTTAACGTATAACGTATAACGTATAACGTATAACGTATAACGTATATCGTATAACGTATAACGTATAACGTATAACGTATAACGTATAACGTATAACGTATAACGCATAACCTATAACGTATAACGTATAACGTATAACGTATAACGTATAACGTATAACGTATATCCTATAACGCATAACGTATAGCGTATAACGCATAACGTATAACGCATAACCTATAACGTATAACGTATAACGTATAGCGTATAACGTATAACGTATAACGTATATCCTATAACGCATAACGTATAACGTATAACGTATAACGTATAACGTATAACGTTTAACGTATAACGTATAACGTATAACGTATAACGTATAACGTATAACCTATAACGTATAACGTATAACGTTTAACGTATAACGTTTAACGTATAACGTATAACGTATAACGTATAACGTATAACGTATAACGTATAACGTATAACGTTTAACGTATAACGTATAACGTATAACGTATAACGTATAACGTATAACGTATAACGAATAACGTATAACGTATAACGTATAACGTAAAACGTATAACGAATAACGTATAACGTATAACGTATAACGTATGACGTATCACGTATAAGGTATGACCTATAACGCATAACGTATAGCGTATAACGCATAACGTATAACGTATAACGTATAACGTATAACGTATAACGTTTAACGTATAACGTATAACGTATAACGTATAACGTATAACGTATAACGTATAACGTATAACGTTTAACGTATAACGTATAACGTATAACGTATAACGTATAACGTATAACGTATAACCTATAACGTATAACGTATAACGTATAACGTATAACCTATAACGTATAACGAATAACGTTTAACGTATAACGTATAACGTATAACGTATAACGTATAACGTATAACGTATAACCTATAACGTATAACGTATAACGTATAACGTATAACGTATAACGTATAACGTATACCGTATAACGTATAACGTATAACGTATATCCTATAACGCATAACGTATAACGTATAACGTATAACGTATAACGTTTACCGTATAACGTATAACGTATAACGTATAACGTATAACGTATAACCTATAACGTATAACGAATAACGTATAACGTATAACGTATAACGTATAACCTATAACGTATAACGAATAACGTATAACGTATAACGTATAACGTACAACGTATAACGTATAGCGTATAACGTTTGACGTATAACGTATAACGTATAACGTATAACGTATAACGTATATCGTATAACGTATAACGTATAACGTATAACGTATAACGTATAACGTATAACGTATAACGCATAACCTATAACGTATAACGTATAACGTATAACGTATAACGTATAACGTATAACGTATAACCTATAACGTATAACGAATAACGTTTAACGTATAACGTATAACGTATAACGTATAACGTATAACGTATAACCTATAACGTATAACGAATAACGTATAACGTATAACGTATAACGTTTACCGTATAACGTATAACGTATAACGTATAACGTATAACGTATAACCTATAACGTATAACGAATAACGTATAACGTATAACGTATAACGTATAACCTATAACGTATAACGAATAACGTATAACGTATAACGTATAACGTATAACGTCAAACGTGTAACGTATAACGTATAACGTATAACGCATAACGTATAACGTATACCGTATAACGTATAACGTATAACGTATAACGTATAACGTATATCCTATAACGCATAACGTATAACGTATAACGTATAACGTATAACGTATAACGTATAACGTATAACGCATAACCTATAACGTATAACGTATACCGTATAACGTATAACGTATAACGTATAACGTATAACGTATAACGTCAAACGTGTAACGTATAACGTATAACGTATAACGCATAACGTATAACGTATACCGTATAACGTATAACGTATAACGTATAACGTATAACGTATATCCTATAACGCATAACGTATAACGTATAACGTATAACGTATAACGTTTACCGTATAACGTATAACGTATAACGTATAACGTATAACGTATAACCTATAACGTATAACGAATAACGTATAACGTATAACGTATAACGTATAACCTATAACGTATAACGAATAACGTATAACGTATAACGTATAACGTACAACGTATAACGTATAGCGTATAACGTTTGACGTATAACGTATAACGTATAACGTATAACGTATAACGTATAACGTATATCGTATAACGTATAACGTATAACGTATAACGTATAACGTATAACGTATAACGTATAACGCATAACCTATAACGTATAACGTATAACGTATAACGTATAACGTATAACGTATAACGTATATCCTATAACGCATAACGTATAACGTATAACGTATATCCTATAACGCATAACGTATAACGTATAACGTATAACGTATAACGTTTAACGTATAACGTATAACGTATAACGTATAACGTATAACGTATAACCTATAACGTATAACGAATAACGTATAACGTATAACGTATAACGTACAACGTATAACGTATAACGTATATCGTATAACGTATTACGTATAACGTATAACGTTTAACGTATAACATATAACGTATAACGTATAACGCACAACCTAAAACGTATAACGTATAACGTATAACGTATAACGTATAACGTATAACGTATATCCTATAACGCATAACGTATAACGTATAACGTATAACGTATAACGTTTAACGTATAACGTATAACGTATAATGTATAACGTATAACGTATAACCTATAACGTATAACGAATAACGTATAACGTATAACGTATAACGTACAACATATAACGTACAACGTATATCGTATAACGTATTACGTATAACGTATAACGTTTAACGTATAACATATAACGTATAACGTATAACGTATAACGTATAACGTATAACGTATAACGTATAACGTATAACGTATAACGTATAACTTATAACGTAAAACGTATTACATATTACGTATAACGAGTAACGTATAACGTGTAACGTATAACGTATAACGTATAACGTATAACGTATAACGTATAACGTATAACGTATAACGTGTAACGTATAACGTATAATGTATAACGTATAACGTATAACGTATAACGTATAACGTATAACGTATAACGTATAACGTATAACGTATAACGTATATCCTATAACGCATAACGTATAACGTATAACGTATAACGTATAACGTATAACGTATAACGTATAACGTTTAACGTATAACGTATAACGTATAACGTATAACGTATAACGTATAACGTATAACGTATAACGTATAACGTATAACGTATAACGTATAACGTATAACGTAAAACGTATAACGAATAACGTATAACGTATAAACTTATAACGTAAAACGTATTACATATTACGTATAACGAGTAACGTATAACGTATAACGTATATCCTATAACGCATAACGTATAACGTATAACGTATAACGTATAACGTTTACCGTATAACGTATAACGTATAACGTATAACGTATAACGTATAACTATAACGTATAACGAATAACGTATAACGTATAAGTATAACGTATAACCTATAACGTATAACGAATAACGTATAACGTATAACGTATAACGTACAACGTATAACGTATAGCGTATAACGTTTAACGTATAACGTATAACGTATAACGTATAACGTATAACGTATAACGTATATCGTATAACGTATAACGTATAACGTATAACGTATAACGTATAACGTATAACGTATAACGCATAACCTATAACGTATAACGTATAACGTATAACGTATAACGTATAACGTATAACGTATAACGTATATCCTATAACGCATAACGTATAACGTATAACGTATAACGTATAACGTTTAACGTATAACGTATAACGTATAACGTATAACGTATAACGTATAACCTATAACGTATAACGAATAACGTATAACGTATAACGTATAACGTACAACGTATAACGTATAACGTATATCGTATAACGTATTACGTATAACGTATAAGGTTTAACGTATAACATATAACGTATAACGTATAACGTATAACCTATAACGCATAACCTATAACGTATAACGTATAACGTATAACGTATAACGTATAACGTATAACGTATATCCTATAACGCATAACGTATAACGTATAACGTATAACGTATAACGTTTAACGTATAACGTATAACGTATAATGTATAACGTATAACGTATAACCTATAACGTATAACGAATAACGTATAACGTATAACGTATAACGTACAACGTATAACGTATAACGTATATCGTATAACGTATTACGTATAACGTATAACGCTTAACGTATAACATATAACGTATAACGTATAACGTATAATGTATAACGTATAACGTATAACGTATAACGTATAACGTATAACGTATAACGTATAACGTATAACGTATAACGTATAACGTATAACGTATAACGTGTAACGTATAACGTATAACGTATAACGTATAATGTATAACGTATAACGTATAACGTATAACGTCAAACGTGTAACGTATAACGTATAACGTATAACGCATAACGTATAACGTATACCGTATAACGTATAACGTATAACGTATAACGTATAACGTATATCCTATAACGCATAACGTATAACGTATAACGTATAACGTATAACGTTTAACGTATAACGTATAACGTATAACGTATAACGTATAACGTATAACCTATAACGTATAACGAATAACGTATAACGTATAACGTATAACGTACAACGTATAACGTATAACGTATAACGTATAACGTATAACGTATAACGTATAACGTATAACGTATAACGTATAACGTATAACGTATAACGTATAACGTATAACGTATAACGTATAACGTTTAACGTATAACGTATAACGTATAACGTATAACGTATAACGTATAACGTATAACGTATAACGTATAACGTATAACGTATAACGTATATCGTATAACGTATTACGTATAACGTATAACGTTTAACGTATAACATATAACGTATAACGTATAACGCATAACCTATAACGTATAACGTATAACGTATAACGTATAACGTATAACGTATAACGTATAACGTATAACGTATAACGTATAACGTATAACGTATAACGTATAACGTATAACGTATAACGTATAACGTATAACGTATAACGTATAACGTATAACGTATAACGTATAACGTATAACGTATAACGTATAACGTATAACGTATAACGTATAACGTATAACGTATAACGTATAACGTATAACGTATAACGTATAACGTATAACGTATAATGTATAACGTATAACGTATAACGTATAACGTAAAACGTATAACATATAACGTATAACGTATAACGTATAACGTATAACGTATAACGTATAACGCATAACGTATAACGTATAACGTATAACGTATAATATATAACGTATAACGTATAACGTATAACGTATATCGTATAACGTACAACGTATAACGTATAACGTATATCGTATAACGTATTACGTATAACGTATAAGGTTTAACGTATAACATATAACGTATAACGTATAACGTATAACCTATAACGCATAACGTATAACGTATAACGTATAACGTATAACGTATAACGTATAACGTATAACGTATATCCTATAACGCATAACGTATAACGTATAACGTATAACGTATAACGTATAACGTATAACGTATAACGTATAACGTATAACGTATAACGTGTAACGTATAACGTATAATGTATAACGTATAACGTATAACGTATAACGTATAACGTATAACGTATATCCTATAACGCATAACGTATAACGTATAACGTATAACGTATAACGTATAACGTATAACGTTTAACGTATAACGTATAACGTATAACGTATAACGTATAACGTATAACGTATAACGTATAACGTATAACGTATAACGTATAACGTAAAACGTATAACGAATAACGTATAACGTATAACTTATAACGTAAAACGTATTACATATTACGTATAACGAGTAACGTATAACGTATAACGTATATCCTATAACGCATAACGTATAACGTATAACGTATAACGTATAACGTTTACCGTATAACGTATAACGTATAACGTATAACGTATAACGTATAACCTATAACGTATAACGAATAACGTATAACGTATAACGTATAACGTATAACGTATAACCTATAACGTATAACGAATAACGTATAACGTATAACGTATAACGTACAACGTATAACGTATAGCGTATAACGTTTAACGTATAACGTATAACGTATAACGTATTACGTATAACGTATATCGTATAACGTATAACGTATAACGTATAACGTATAACGTATAACGTATAACGTATAACGCATAACCTATAACGTATAACGTATAACGTATAACGTATAACGTATAACGTATAACGTATATCCTATAACGCATAACGTATAACGTATAACGTATAACGTATAACGTTTAACGTATAACGTATAACGTATAACGTATAACGTATAACGTATAACCTATAACGTATAACGAATAACGTATAACGTATAACGTATAACGTACAACGTATAACGTATAACGTATATCGTATAACGTATTACGTATAACGTATAAGGTTTAACGTATAACATATAACGTATAACGTATAACGTATAACCTATAACGCATAACCTATAACGTATAACGTATAACGTATAACGTATAACGTATAACGTATAACGTATATCCTATAACGCATAACGTATAACGTATAACGTATAACGTATAACGTTTAACGTATAACGTATAACGTATAATGTATAACGTATAACGTATAACCTATAACGTATAACGAATAACGTATAACGTAAAACGTATTACATATTACGTATAACGAGTAACGTATAACGTGTAACGTATAACGTATAACGTATAACGTATAACGTATAACGTATAACGTATAACGTATAACGTGTAACGTATAACGTATAATGTATAACGTATAACGTATAACGTATAACGTATAACGTATAACGTATATCCTATACCGCATAACGTATAACGTATAACGTATATCGTATAACGTATAACGTATAACGTAAAACGCTTAACGTATAACCTATAACGTCTAACGTATAACGTATAACGTATAACGTATATCCTATAACGTATAACGTATAACGTATAACGTATAACGTATAACGTATAACGTATAACTTATAACGTAAAACGTATTACATATTACGTATAACGAGTAACGTATAACGTGTAACGTATAACGTATAACGTATAACGTATAACGCATAACCTATAACGTATAACGTATAACGTATAACGTATAACGTATAACGTATAACGTATATCCTATAACGCATAACGTATAACGTATAACGTATAACGTATAACGTATAACGTATAACTTATAACGTAAAACGTATTACATATTACGTATAACGAGTAACGTATAACGTGTAACGTATAACGTATAACGTATAACGTATAACGCATAACCTATAACGTATAACGTATAACGTATAACGTATAACGTATAACGTATAACGTATATCCTATAACGCATAACGTATAACGTATAACGTATAACGTATAACGTTTAACGTATAACATATAACGTATAACGTATAACGTATAACGTATAACGTATAACGTATAACTTATAACGTATAACGTATAACGTATAACGTATAACGTATAACGTATAACGTATAACTTATAACGTAAAACGTATTACATATTACGTATAACGAGTAACGTATAACGTGTAACGTATAACGTATAACGTATAACGTATAACGTATAACGTATAACGTATAACGTATAACGTATAACGTGTAACGTATAACGTATAATGTATAACGTATAACGTATAACGTATAACGTATAACGTATAACGTATATCCTATAACGCATAACGTATAACGTATAACGTATAACGTATATCGTATAACGTATAACGTATAACGTAAAACGTTTAACGTATAACCTATAACGTCTAACGTATAACGTATAACGTATAACGTATATCCTATAACGTATAACGTATAACGTATAACGTATAACGTATAACGTATAACGTATAACGTATAACGTATAACGTATAACGTATAACGTATAACGTATAACGTATAACGTATAACGTATAACGTATAACGTATAATGTATAACGTATAGCGTATAACGTATAACGTCAAACGTGTAACGTATAACGTATAACGTATAACGCATAACGTATAACGCATACCGTATAACGTATAACGTATAACGTATAACGTATAACGTATATCCTATAACGCATAACGTATAACGTATAACGTATAACGTATAACGTTTAACGTATAACGTATAACGTATAACGTATAACGTATAACGTATAACCTATAACGTATAACGAATAACGTATAACGTATAACGTATAACGTACAACGTATAACGTATAACGTATAACGTATAACGTATAACGTATAACGTATAACGTATAACGTATAACGTATAACGTATAACGTATAACGTATAACGTATAACGTATAACGTATAACGTTTAACGTATAACGTATAACGTATAACGTATAACGTATAACGTATAACGTATAACGTATAACGTATAACGTATAACGTATAACGTATATCGTATAACGTATTACGTATAACGTATAACGTTTAACGTATAACATATAACGTATAACGTATAACGCATAACCTATAACGTATAACGTATAACGTATAACGTATAACGTATAACGTATAACGTATAACGTATAACGTATAACGTATAACGTATAACGTATAACCTATAACGTATAACGTATAACGTATAACGTATAACGTATAACGTATAACGTATAACGTATAACGTATAACGTATAACGTATAACGTATAACGTATAACGTATAACGTATAACGTATAATGTATAACGTATAACGTATAACGTATAACGTAAAACGTATAACATATAACGTATAACGTATAACGTATAACGTATAACGTATAACGCATAACGTATAACGTATAACGTATAACGTATAATATATAACGTATAACGTATAACGTATAACGTATATCGTATAACGTATAACGTATAACGTTTAACGTATAACGTATAACGTATAACGTATAACGTATAACGTATAACGTATAACGTATAACGTTTAACGTATAACGTATAACGTATAACGTATAACGTATAACGTATAACGTATAACGTATAACGTATAACGTATAACGTATAACGTAAAACGTATAACGAATAACGTATAACGTATAACGTATAACGTATGACGTATCACGTATAAGGTATGACCTATAACGCATAACGTATAGCGTATAACGCATAACGTATAACGTATAACGTATAACGTATAACGTATAACGTATAACGTATAACGTATAACGTATAACCTATAACGTATAACGTATAACGTATAACGTATAACGTATAACGTATAACGTATAACGTATAACGTATAACGTAAAACGTATAACGAATAACGTATAACGTATAACGTATAACGTATGACGTATCACGTATAAGGTATGACCTATAACGCATAACGTATAGCGTATAACGCATAACGTATAGCGTATAACGCATAACGTATAACGTATATCGCATAACGTATAACGTATAACGTATAATATATTACGTATAACGTATAACGTATAACGTATATCGTATAACGTATAACGTATAACGTTTAACGTATAACGTATAACGTATAACGTATAACGTATAACGTATAACGTATAACGTATAACGTTTAACGTATAACGTATAACGTATAACGTATAACGTATAACGTATAACGTATAACGTATAACGTATAACGTATAACGTATAACGTAAAACGTATAACGAATAACGTATAACGTATAACGTATAACGTATGACGTATCACGTATAAGGTATGACCTATAACGCATAACGTATAGCGTATAACGCATAACGTATAACGTATAACGTATAACGTATAACGTATAACGTATAACGTATAACGTATAACGTATAACCTATAACGTATAACGTATAACGTATAACGTATAACGTATAACGTATAACGTATAACGTATAACGTATAACGTAAAACGTATAACGAATAACGTATAACGTATAACGTATAACGTATGACGTATCACGTATAAGGTATGACCTATAACGCATAACGTATAGCGTATAACGCATAACGTATAGCGTATAACGCATAACGTATAACGTATATCGTATAACGTATAACGTATAACGTATAACGTATAACGTATAACCTATAACGTATAACGTATAACGTATAACGTATAACGTATAATGTATAACGTATAACGTATAACGTATAACGTATATCCTATACCGCATAACGTATAACGTATAACGTATATCGTATAACGTATAACGTATAACGTAAAACGTTTAACGTATAACCTATAACGTCTAACGTATAACGTATAACGTATAACGTATATCCTATAACGTATAACGTATAACGTATAACGTATAACGTATAACGTATAACGTATAACTTATAACGTAAAACGTATTACATATTACGTATAACGAGTAACGTATAACGTGTAACGTATAACGTATAACGTATAACGTATAACGCATAACCTATAACGTATAACGTATAACGTATAACGTATAACGTATAACGTATAACGTATAACGTATATCGTATAACGCATAACGTATAACGTATAACGTATAACGTATAACGTATAACGTATAACTTATAACGTAAACGTATTACATATTACGTATAACGAGTAACGTATAACGTGTAACGTATAACGTATAACGTATAACGTATAACGCATAACCTATAACGTATAACGTATAACGTATAACGTATAACGTATAACGTATAACGTATATCCTATAACGCATAACGTATAACGTATAACGTATATCGTATAACGTTTAACGTATAACATATAACGTATAACGTATAACGTATAACGTATAACGTATAACGTATAACGTATAACGTATAACGTATAACGTATAACGTATAACTTATAACGTATAACGTATAACGTATAACGTATAACGTATAACGTATAACGTATAACTTATAACGTAAAACGTATTACATATTACGTATAACGAGTAACGTATAACGTGTAACGTATAACGTATAACGTATAACGTATAACGTATAACGTATAACGTATAACGTATAACGTGTAACGTATAACGTATAATGTATAACGTATAACGTATAACGTATAACGTATAACGTATAACGTATATCCTATAACGCATAACGTATAACGTATAACGTATATCGTATAACGTATAACGTATAACGTAAAACGTTTAACGTATAACCTATAACGTCTAACGTATAACGTATAACGTATAACGTATATCCTATAACGTATAACGTATAACGTATAACGTATAACGTATAACGTATAACGTATAACGTATAACGTATAACGTATAACGTATAACGTATAACGTATAACGTATAACGTATAACGTATAACGTATAACGTATAACGTATAACGTATAACGTATAACGTATAACGTATAACGTATAACGTATAACGTATAACGTTTAACGTATAACGTATAACGTAGAACGTATAACGTATAGCGTATAACGTATAACGTATAACGTCAAACGTGTAACGTATAACGTATAACGTATAACGCATAACGTATAACGTATACCGTATAACGTATAACGTATAACGTATAACGTATAACGTATATCCTATAACGCATAACGTATAACGTATAACGTATAACGTATAACGTTTACCGTATAACGTATAACGTATAACGTATAACGTATAACGTATAACCTATAACGTATAACGAATAACGTATAACGTATAACGTATAACGTATAACCTATAACGTATAACGAATAACGTATAACGTATAACGTATAACGTACAACGTATAACGTATAGCGTATAACGTTTAACGTATAACGTATAACGTATAACGTATAACGTATAACGTATATCGTATAACGTATAACGTATAACGTATAACGTATAACGTATAACGTATAACGTATAACGCATAACCTATAACGTATAACGTATAACGTATAACGTATAACGTATAACGTATAACGTATATCCTATAACGCATAACGTATAACGTATAACGTATAACGTATAACGTGTAACGTATAACGTATAACGTATAACGTATAACGTATAACGTATAACCTATAACGTATAACGAATAACGTATAACGTATAACGTATAACGTACAACGTATAACGTATAACGTATATCGTATAACGTATTACGTATAACGTATAAGGTTTAACGTATAACATATAACGTATAACGTATAACGTATAACCTATAACGCATAACCTATAACGTATAACGTATAACGTATAACGTATAACGTATAACGTATAACGTATATCCTATAACGCATAACGTATAACGTATAACGTATAACGTATAACGTTTAACGTATAACGTATAACGTATAATGTATAACGTATAACGTATAACCTATAAACGTATAACGAATAACGTATAACGTATAACGTATAACGTACAACGTATAACGTATAACGTATATCGTATAACGTATTACGTATAACGTATAACGTTTAACGTATAACATATAACGTATAACGTATAACGTATAACGTATAACGTATAACGTATAACGTATAACGTATAACGTATAACGTATAACGTATAACGTATAACGTATAACGTATAACGTATAACGTATAACGTATAACGTATAACGTATAACGTATAACGTATAATGTATAACGTATAACGTATAACGTATAACGTCAAACGTGTAACGTATAACGTATAACGTATAACGCATAACGTATAACGTATACCGTATAACGTATAACGTATAACGTATAACGTATAACGTATATCCTATAACGCATAACGTATAACGTATAACGTATAACGTATAACGTTTAACGTATAACGTATAACGTATAACGTATAACGTATAACGTATAACCTATAACGTATAACGAATAACGTATAACGTATAACGTATAACGTACAACGTATAACGTATAACGTATAACGTATAACGTATAACGTATAACGTATAACGTATAACGTATAACGTATAACGTATAACGTATAACGTATAACGTATAACGTATAACGTATAACGTTTAACGTATAACGTATAACGTATAACGTATAACGTATAACGTATAACGTATAACGTATAACGTATAACGTATAACGTATAACGTATATCGTATAACGTATTACGTATAACGTATAACGTTTAACGTATAACATATAACGTATAACGTATAACGCATAACCTATAACGTATAACGTATAACGTATAACGTATAACGTATAACGTATAACGTATAACGTATAACGTATAACGTATAACGTATAACGTATAACGTATAACGTATAACCTATAACGTATAACGTATAACGTATAACGTATAACGTATAACGTATAACGTATAACGTATAACGTATAACGTATAACGTATAACGTATAACGTATAACGTATAACGTATAACGTATAATGTATAACGTATAACGTATAACGTATAACGTAAAACGTATAACATATTAACGTATAACGTATAACGTATAACGTATAACGTATAACGCATAACGTATAACGTATAACGTATAACGTATAATATATAACGTATAACGTATAACGTATAACGTATATCGTATAACGTATAACGTATAACGTTTAACGTATAACGTATAACGTATAACGTATAACGTATAACGTATAACGTATAACGTATAACGTTTAACGTATAACGTATAACGTATAACGTATAACGTATAACGTATAACGTATAACGTATAACGTATAACGTATAACGTATAACGTAAAACGTATAACGAATAACGTATAACGTATAACGTATAACGTATGACGTATCACGTATAAGGTATGACCTATAACGCATAACGTATAGCGTATAACGCATAACGTATAACGTATAACGTATAACGTATAACGTATAACGTATAACGTATAACGTATAACGTATAACCTATAACGTATAACGTATAACGTATAACGTATAACGTATAACGTATAACGTATAACGTATAACGTATAACGTAAAACGTATAACGAATAACGTATAACGTATAACGTATAACGTATGACGTATCACGTATAAGGTATGACCTATAACGCATAACGTATAGCGTATAACGCATAACGTATAGCGTATAACGCATAACGTATAACGTATATCGTATAACGTATAACGTATAACGTATAACGTATAACGTATAACCTATAACGTATAACGTATAACGTATAACGTATAACGTATAACGTATAACGTATACCGTATAACGTATAACGTATAGCGTATAACGTATAACGTATAACGTATAACGTCAAACGTGTAACGTATAACGTATAACGTATAACGCATAACGTATAACGTATACCGTATAACGTATAACGTATAACGTATAACGTATAACGTATATCCTATAACGCATAACGTATAACGTATAACGTATAACGTATAACGTTTACCGTATAACGTATAACGTATAACGTATAACGTATAACGTATAACATATAACGTATAACGAATAACGTATAACGTATAACGTATAACGTATAACCTATAACGTATAACGAATAACGTATAACGTATAACGTATAACGTACAACGTATAACGTATAGCGTATAACCTTTGACGTATAACGTATAACGTATAACGTATAACGTATAACGTATATCGTATAACGTATAACGTATAACGTATAACGTATAACGTATAACGTATAACGTATAACGCATAACCTATAACGTATAACGTATAACGTATAACGTATAACGTATAACGTATAACGTATATCCTATAACGCATAACGTATAACGTATAACGTATAA
>NW_027479951.1:0-51629 GCF_051014685.1 Ptiloglossa arizonensis
TTATACGTTATACGTTATACGTTGTACGTTATACGTTATACGTTATACGTTATACGTTATACGTTATACGTAATGCGTTATAGGATATACGTTATACGTTATACGTTATACGTTATACGTTATTCGTTATACGTCATACGTTATACGTTATGCGTTATAGGATATACGTTATACGTTATACGTTGTACGTTATACGTTATACGTTATACGTTATACGTTATACGTTAAACGTTATACGTTATACGTTATACGTTATTCGTTATACGTCATACGTTATACGTTATGCGTTATAGGATATACGTTATACGTTATACGTTATACGTTGTACGTTATACGTTATACGTTGTACGTTATACGTTCAACGTTATACGTTATACGTTAAACGTTGTACGTTATACGTTATACGTTATACGTTATACGTTATACGTTATACGTTATACGTTATGCGTTATACGTTATACGTTATACGTTATACGTTATACGTTATACGTTATACGTTATACGTTATACGTTATACGTAATATGTAATATGTCATACGTTATACGTTATACGTTATACGTTATACGTTATACGTTATACGTTATACGTTATACGTTATACGTTATACGTTATACGTTATACGTTATACGTTATACGTTATACGTTATACGTTATACGTTATACGTTATACGTTATACGCTATACGTTATACGTTATGCGTTATAGGATATACGTTATGCGTTATACGTTGTACGTTATACGTTATACGTTATACGTTATACGTTATACGTTAAACGTTGTACGTTATACGTTATACGTTATACGTTATAGGATATACGTTATACGTTATACGTTATACGTTATTCGTTATACGTCATACGTTATACGTTATGCGTTATAGGATATACGTTATACGTTATACGTTGTACGTTATACGTTATACGTTGTACGTTATACGTTCAACGTTATACGTTATACGTTATACGTTATACGTTATACGTTATACGTTATACGTTATACGTTATACGTTATACGTTGTACGTTATACGTTATACGTTATACGTTATACGTCATACGTTATACGTTATAGGATATACGTTATACGTTATACGTTATACGTTATACGTTATACGTTATACGTTATACGTTATACGTTATACGTTATACGTTATACGTTATACGTTATACGTTATACGCTATACGTTATACGTTATGCGTTATAGGATATACGTTATGCGTTATACGTTGTACGTTATACGTTATACGTTATACGTTATACGTTATACGTTAAACGTTGTACGTTATACGTTATACGTTATACGTTATACGTTATACGTTATACGTTATACGTTATACGTTATACGTTATACGTTGTACGTTATACGTTATACGTTATACGTTATACGTTATACGTTATACGTTATACGTTAAACGTTGTACGTTATACGTTATACGTTATACGTTATACGTTATACGTTATACGTTATAGGTTATACGTTATAAGTTATACGTTATACGATATACGATCCACGTTATACGTTATACGTTATACGTTATACGCTATACGTTATACGTTATACGTTATACGTTATACGTTATACGTAATGCGTTGTAGGATATACGTTATACGTTATACGTTATACGTTATTCGTTATACGTCATACGTTATACGTTATGCGTTATAGGATATACGTTATACGTTATACGTTGTACGTTATACGTTATACGTTGTACGTTATACGTTCAACGTTATACGTTATACGTAAAACGTTGTACGTTACACGTTATACGTTATACGTTATACGTTATACGTTATACGTTATGCGTTATACGTTATACGTTATACGTTATACGTTATACGTTATACGTTATACGTTATACGTTATACGTTATACGTTATACGTTATACGTTGTACGTTATACGTTATACGTTATACGTTATACGTTATACGTTATACGTAATGCGTTATAGGATATACGTTATACGTTATACGTTATACGTTATACGTTATTCGTTATACGTCATACGTTATACGTTATGCGTTATAGGATATACGTTATACGTTATACGTTGTACGTTATACGTTATACGTTATACGTTATACGTTATACGTTAAACGTTATACGTTATACGTTATACGTTATTCGTTATACGTCATACGTTATACGTTATGCGTTATAGGATATACGTTATACGTTATACGTTATACGTTGTACGTTATACGTTATACGTTGTACGTTATACGTTCAACGTTATACGTTATACGTTAAACGTTGTACGTTATACGTTATACGTTATACGTTATACGTTATACGTTATACGTTATACGTTATGCGTTATACGTTATACGTTATACGTTATACGTTATACGTTATACGTTATACGTTATACGTTATACGTTATACGTAATATGTAATATGTCATACGTTATACGTTATACGTTATACGTTATACGTTATACGTTATACGTTATACGTTATACGTTATACGTTATACGTTATACGTTATACGTTATACGTTATACGTTATACGTTATACGTTATACGTTATACGTTATACGTTATACGCTATACGTTATACGTTATGCGTTATAGGATATACGTTATGCGTTATACGTTGTACGTTATACGTTATACGTTATACGTTATACGTTATACGTTAAACGTTGTACGTTATACGTTATACGTTATACGTTATAGGATATACGTTATACGTTATACGTTATACGTTATTCGTTATACGTCATACGTTATACGTTATGCGTTATAGGATATACGTTATACGTTATACGTTGTACGTTATACGTTATACGTTGTACGTTATACGTTCAACGTTATACGTTATACGTTATACGTTATACGTTATACGTTATACGTTATACGTTATACGTTATACGTTATACGTTGTACGTTATACGTTATACGTTATACGTTATACGTCATACGTTATACGTTATAGGATATACGTTATACGTTATACGTTATACGTTATACGTTATACGTTATACGTTATACGTTATACGTTATACGTTATACGTTATACGTTATACGTTATACGCTATACGTTATACGTTATGCGTTATAGGATATACGTTATGCGTTATACGTTGTACGTTATACGTTATACGTTATACGTTATACGTTATACGTTAAACGTTGTACGTTATACGTTATACGTTATACGTTATACGTTATACGTTATACGTTATACGTTATACGTTATACGTTGTACGTTATACGTTATACGTTATACGTTATACGTCATACGTTATACGTTATAGGATATACGTTATACGTTATACGTTATACGTTATTCGTTATACGTCATACGTTATACGTTATGCGTTATAGGATATACGTTATACGTTATACGTTATACGTTGTACGTTATACGTTCTACGTTATACGTTATACGTTATACGTTATACGTTATACGTTATACGTTATACGTTATACGTAATATGTAATATGTCATACGTTATACGTTATACGTTATACGTTATACGTTATAGGTTATACGTTATACGTTATACGCTATACGTTATACGTTATGCGTTATAGGATATACGTTATGCGTTATACGTTATACGTCATACGTTATACGTTATACGTTATACGTTATACGTTATGCGTTATACGTTATACGTTATACGTTATACGTTATACGTTATACGTTATACGTTATACGTTATACGTTATACGCTATACGTTATACGTTATGCGTTATAGGATATACGTTATGCGTTATACGTTGTACGTTATACGTTATACGTTATACGTTATACGTTATACGTTAAACGTTGTACGTTATACGTTATACGTTATACGTTATACGTTATACGTTATACGTTATACGTTATACGTTATACGTTATACGTTGTACGTTATACGTTATACGTTATACGTTATACGTCATACGTTATACGTTATAGGATATACGTTATACGTTATACGTTATACGTTATTCGTTATACGTCATACGTTATACGTTATGCGTTATAGGATATACGTTATACGTTATACGTTGTACGTTATACGTTATACGTTATACGTTATACGTTATACGTTATACGTTATACGTTATACGCTATACGTTATGCGTTATAGGATATACGTTATGCGTTATACGTTGTACGTTATACGTTATACGTTATACGTTATACGTTATACGTTAAACGTTGTACGTTATACGTTATACGTTATACGTTATACGTTATACGCTATACGTTATACGTTATGCGTTATAGGATATACGTTATGCGTTATACGTTGTACGTTATACGTTATACGTTATACGTTATACGTTATACGTTAAACGTTGTACGTTATACGTTATACGTTATACGTTATACGTTATACGTTATACGTTATACGTTATACGTTATACGTTATACGTTGTACGTTATACGTTATACGTTATACGTTATACGTCATACGTTATACGTTATAGGATATACGTTATACGTTATACGTTATACGTTATTCGTTATACGTCATACGTTATACGTTATGCGTTATAGGATATACGTTATACGTTATACGTTGTACGTTATACGTTATACGTTGTACGTTATACGTTATACGTTGTACGTTATACGTTATACGTTATACGTTATACGTTATACGTTATACGTTATACGTTAAACGTTGTACGTTATACGTTATACGTTATACGTTATACGTTATACGTTATACGTTATAGGTTATACGATATAAGTTATACGTTATACGTTATACGATCCACGTTATACGTTATACGTTATACGCTATACGTTATACGTTATACGTTATACGTTATACGTTATACGTAATGCGTTATAGGATATACGTTATACGTTATACGATATACGTTATTCGTTATACGTCATACGTTATACGTTATGCGTTATAGGATATACGTTATACGTTATACGTTGTACGTTATACGTTATACGTTGTACGTTATACGTTCAACGTTATACGTTATACGTTAAACGTTGTACGTTATACGTTATACGTTATACGTTATACGTTATACGTTATACGTTATACGTTATGCGTTATACGTTATACGTTATACGTTATACGTTATACGTTATACGTTATACGTTATACGTTATACGTTATACGTAATATGTAATATGTCATACGTTATACGTTATACGTTATACGTTATACGTTATACGTTATACGTTATACGTTATACGTTATACGTTATACGTTATACGTTATACGTTATACGTTATACGTTATACGTTATACGTTATACGTTATACGTTATACGTTATACGTTATACGTTATACGCTATACGTTATACGTTATGCGTTATAGGATATACGTTATGCGTTATACGTTGTACGTTATACGTTATACGTTATACGTTATACGTTATACGTTAAACGTTGTACGTTATACGTTATACGTTATACGTTATACGTTATACGTTATACGTTATACGTTATACGTTATACGTTGTACCTTATACGTTATACGTTATACGTTATACGTTATACGTAATGCGTTATAGGATATACGTTATACGTTATACGTTATACGTTATTCGTTATACGTCATACGTTATACGTTATGCGTTATAGGATATACGTTATACGTTATACGTTGTACGTTATACGTTATACGTTATACGTTATACGTTATACGTTAAACGTTATACGTTATACGTTATACGTTATTCGTTATACGTCATACGTTATACGTTATGCGTTATAGGATATACGTTATACGTTATACGTTGTACGTTATACGTTATACGTTGTACGTTATACGTTCAACGTTATACGTTATACGTTAAACGTTGTACGTTATACGTTATACGTTATACGTTATACGTTATACGTTATACGTTATGCGTTATACGTTATACGTTATACGTTATACGTTATACGTTATACGTTATACGTTATACGTTATACGTTATACGTAATATGTAATATGTCATACGTTATACGTTATACGTTATACGTTATACGTTATACGTTATACGTTATACGTTATACGTTATACGTTATACGTTATACGTTATACGTTATACGTTATACGTTATACGTTATACGTTATACGTTATACGTTATACGTTATACGTTATACGTTATACGCTATACGTTATACGTTATGCGTTATAGGATATACGTTATGCGTTATACGTTGTACGTTATACGTTACACGTTATACGTTATACGTTATACGTTAAACGTTGTACGTTATACGTTATACGTTATACGTTATACGTTATACGTTATACGTTATACGTTATACGTTATACGTTGTACGTTATACGTTATACGTTATACGTTATACGTTATACGTAATGCGTTATAGGATATACGTTATACGTTATACGTTATACGTTATTCGTTATACGTCATACGTTATACGTTATGCGTTATAGGATATACGTTATACGTTATACGTTGTACGTTATACGATATACGTTGTACGTTATACGTTCAACGTTATACGTTATACGTTAAACGTTGTACGTTATACGTTATACGTTATACGTTATACGTTATACGTTATACGTTATACGTTATACGTTATACGTTATACGTTATACGTTGTACATTATACGTTATACGTTATACGTTATACGTTAGACGTTGTACGTTATACGTTATACGTTATACGTTATACGCTATACGTTATACGTTATACGTTATACGTTATACGTTATACGTTATACGTAATATGTAATATGTCATACGTTATACGTTATACGTTATACGTTATACGTTATACGTTATACGTTATACGTTATACGCTATACGTTATACGTTATGCGTTATAGGATATACGTTATGCGTTATACGTTATACGTTATACGTTATACGTTATACGTTGTACGTTATACGTTATACGTTATACGTTATACGTTAGACGTTATACGCTATACGTTATACGTTATGCGTTATAGGATATACGTTATGCGTTATACGTTGTACGTTATACGTTATACGTTATACGTTATACGTTATACGTTAAACGTTGTACGTTATACGTTATACGTTATACGTTATAGGATATACGTTATACGTTATACGTTATACGTTATTCGTTATACGTCATACGTTATACGTTATGCGTTATAGGATATACGTTATACGTTATACGTTGTACGTTATACGTTATACGTTGTACGTTATACGTTCAACGTTATACGTTATACGTTATACGTTATACGTTATACGTTATACGTTATACGTTATACGTTATACGTTATACGTTGTACGTTATACGTTATACGTTATACGTCATACGTTATACGTTATAGGATATACGTTATACGTTATACGTTATACGTTATACGTTATACGTTATACGTTATACGTTATACGTTATACGTTATACGTTATACGTTATACGTTATACGTTATACGCTATACGTTATACGTTATGCGTTATAGGATATACGTTATGCGTTATACGTTATACGTCATACGTTATACGTTATACGTTATACGTTATACGTTATGCGTTATACGTTATACGTTATACGTTATACGTTATACGTTATACGTTATACGTTATACGTTATACGTTATACGTTATACGCTATACGTTATACGTTATGCGTTATAGGATATACGTTATGCGTTATACGTTGTACGTTATACGTTATACGTTATACGTTATACGTTATACGTTAAACGTTGTACGTTATACGTTATACGTTATACGTTATACGTTATACGTTATACGTTATACGTTATACGTTATACGTTGTACGTTATACGTTATACGTTATACGTTATACGTCATACGTTATACGTTATAGGATATACGTTATACGTTATACGTTATACGTTATTCGTTATACGTCATACGTTATACGTTATGCGTTATAGGATATACGTTATACGTTATACGTTATACGTTGTACGTTATACGTTATACGTTATACGTTATACGTTATACGTTATACGTTATACGTTATACGTTATACGTAATATGTAATATGTCATACGTTATACGTTATACGTTATACGTTATACGTTATAGGTTATACGTTATACGTTATACGCTATACGTTATACGTTATGCGTTATAGGATATACGTTATGCGTTATACGTTATACGTCATACGTTATACGTTATACGTTATACGTTATACGTTATGCGTTATACGTTATACGTTATACGTTATACGTTATACGTTATACGTTATACGTTATACGTTATACGTTATACGCTATACGTTATACGTTATGCGTTATAGGATATACGTTATGCGTTATACGTTGTACGTTATACGTTATACGTTATACGTTATACGTTATACGTTAAACGTTGTACGTTATACGTTATACGTTATACGTTATACGTTATACGTTATACGTTATACGTTATACGTTATACGTTGTACGTTATACGTTATACGTTATACGTTATACGTCATACGTTATACGTTATAGGATATACGTTATACGTTATACGTTATACGTTATTCGTTATACGTCATACGTTATACGTTATGCGTTATAGGATATACGTTATACGTTATACGTTGTACGTTATACGTTATACGTTATACGTTATACGTTATACGTTATACGTTATACGTTATACGCTATACGTTATGCGTTATAGGATATACGTTATGCGTTATACGTTGTACGTTATACGTTATACGTTATACGTTATACGTTATACGTTAAACGTTGTCGTTATACGTTATACGTTATACGTTATACGTTATACGCTATACGTTATACGTTATGCGTTATAGGATATACGTTATGCGTTATACGTTGTACGTTATACGTTATACGTTATACGTTATACGTTATACGTTAAACGTTGTACGTTATACGTTATACGTTATACGTTATACGTTATACGTTATACGTTATACGTTATACGTTATACGTTATACGTTGTACGTTATACGTTATACGTTATACGTTATACGTCATACGTTATACGTTATAGGATATACGTTATACGTTATACGTTATACGTTATTCGTTATACGTCATACGTTATACGTTATGCGTTATAGGATATACGTTATACGTTATACGTTGTACGTTATACGTTATACGTTGTACGTTATACGTTCAACGTTATACGTTATACGTTATACGTTATACGCTATACGTTATACGTTATACGTTATACGTTATACGTTATACGTTATACGTTATACGTCATGCGATATACGTTATACGTTATTCGTTATACGGTATACGTTAAACGTTGTACGTTATACGTTTTACGTTATACGTTATACGTTATACGTTATACGTTATACGTTATACGTTAGACGTTATACGTTATACGTTATATGTTATACGATATACGTTATACGTTATACGTTATACGTTATACGTTATACGTTATACGTTATACGTTATACGTTATACGTTATACGTTATACGTTATGCGTTGTACGCTATACGTTATACGTTATACGTTGTACGTTATACGTTATACGTTATACGTTATACGTTATACGTTATACGTTATACGTTAAACGTTGTACGTTATACGTTATACGTTATACGTTATACGTTATACGTTATACGTTATAGGTTATACGATATAAGTTATACGTTATACGTTATACGATCCACGTTATACGTTATACGTTATACGCTATACGTTATACGTTATACGTTATACGTTATACGTTATACGTAATGCGTTATAGGATATACGTTATACGTTATACGTTATACGTTATTCGTTATACGTCATACGTTATACGTTATGCGTTATAGGATATACGTTATACGTTATACGTTGTACGTTATACGTTATACGTTGTACGTTATACGTTCAACGTTATACGTTATACGTTAAACGTTGTACGTTATACGTTATACGTTATACGTTATACGTTATACGTTATACGTTATACGTTATGCGTTATACGTTATACGTTATACGTTATACGTTATACGTTATACGTTATACGTTATACGTTATACGTTATACGTAATATGTAATATGTCATACGTTATACGTTATACGTTATACGTTATACGTTATACGTTATACGTTATACGTTATACGTTATACGTTATACGTTATACGTTATACGTTATACGTTATACGTTATACGTTATACGTTATACGTTATACGTTATACGTTATACGTTATACGTTATACGTTATACGTTATACGCTATACGTTATACGTTATGCGTTATAGGATATACGTTATGCGTTATACGTTGTACGTTATACGTTATACGTTATACGTTATACGTTATACGTTAAACGTTGTACGTTATACGTTATACGTTATACGTTATACGTTATACGTTATACGTTATACGTTATACGTTATACGTTATACGTTGTACGTTATACGTTATACGTTATACGTTATACGTTATACGTAATGCGTTATAGGATATACGTTATACGTTATACGTTATACGTTATTCGTTATACGTCATACGTTATACGTTATGCGTTATAGGATATACGTTATACGTTATACGTTGTACGTTATACGTTATACGTTATACGTTATACGTTATACGTTAAACGTTATACGTTATACGTTATACGTTATTCGTTATACGTCATACGTTATACGTTATGCGTTATAGGATATACGTTATACGTTATACGTTGTACGTTATACGTTATACGTTGTACGTTATACGTTCAACGTTATACGTTATACGTTATACGTTATACGTTATACGTTATACGTAATGCGTTATAGGATATACGTTATACGTTATACGTTATACGTTATTCGTTATACGTCATACGTTATACGTTATGCGTTATAGGATATACGTTATACGTTATACGTTGTACGTTATACGTTATACGTTATACGTTATACGTTATACGTTAAACGTTATACGTTATACGTTATACGTTATTCGTTATACGTCATACGTTATACGTTATGCGTTATAGGATATACGTTATACGTTATACGTTGTACGTTATACGTTATACGTTGTACGTTATACGTTCAACGTTATACGTTATACGTTAAACGTTGTACGTTATACGTTATACGTTATACGTTATACGTTATACGTTATACGTTATGCGTTATACGTTATACGTTATACGTTATACGTTATACGTTATACGTTATACGTTATACGTTATACGTTATACGTAATATGTAATATGTCATACGTTATACGTTATACGTTATACGTTATACGTTATACGTTATACGTTATACGTTATACGTTATACGTTATACGTTATACGTTATACGTTATACGTTATACGTTATACGTTATACGTTATACGTTATACGTTATACGTTATACGCTATACGTTATACGTTATGCGTTATAGGATATACGTTATGCGTTATACGTTGTACGTTATACGTTATACGTTATACGTTATACGTTATACGTTAAACGTTGTACGTTATACGTTATACGTTATACGTTATACGTTATACGTTATACGTTATACGTTATACGTTATACGTTGTACGTTATACGTTATACGTTATACGTTATACGTTATACGTAATGCGTTATAGGATATACGTTATACGTTATACGTTATACGTTATTCGTTATACGTCATACGTTATACGTTATGCGTTATAGGATATACGTTATACGTTATACGTTGTACGTTATACGATATACGTTGTACGTTATACGTTCAACGTTATACGTTATACGTTAAACGTTGTACGTTATACGTTATACGTTATACGTTATACGTTATACGTTATACGTTATACGTTATACGTTATACGTTATACGTTATACGTTATACGTTGTACATTATACGTTATACGTTATACGTTATACGTTAGACGTTGTACGTTATACGTTATACGTTATACGTTATACGCTATACGTTATACGTTATACGTTATACGTTATACGTTATACGTAATATGTAATATGTCATACGTTATACGTTATACGTTATACGTTATACGTTATACGTTATACGTTATACGTTATACGCTATACGTTATACGTTATGCGTTATAGGATATACGTTATGCGTTATACGTTATACGTTATACGTTATACGTTATACGTTGTACGTTATACGTTATACGTTATACGTTATACGTTAGACGTTATACGCTATACGTTATACGTTATGCGTTATAGGATATACGTTATGCGTTATACGTTGTACGTTATACGTTATACGTTATACGTTATACGTTATACGTTAAACGTTGTACGTTATACGTTATACGTTATACGTTATAGGATATACGTTATACGTTATACGTTATACGTTATTCGTTATACGTCATACGTTATACGTTATGCGTTATAGGATATACGTTATACGTTATACGTTGTACGTTATACGTTATACGTTGTACGTTATACGTTCAACGTTATACGTTATACGTTATACGTTATACGTTATACGTTATACGTTATACGTTATACGTTATACGTTATACGTTGTACGTTATACGTTATACGTTATACGTTATACGTCATACGTTATACGTTATAGGATATACGTTATACGTTATACGTTATACGTTATACGTTATACGTTATACGTTATACGTTATACGTTATACGTTATACGTTATACGTTATACGTTATACGCTATACGTTATACGTTATGCGTTATAGGATATACGTTATGCGTTATACGTTGTACGTTATACGTTATACGTTATACGTTATACGTTATACGTTAAACGTTGTACGTTATACGTTATACGTTATACGTTATACGTTATACGTTATACGTTATACGTTATACGTTATACGTTGTACGTTATACGTTATACGTTATACGTTATACGTCATACGTTATACGTTATAGGATATACGTTATACGTTATACGTTATACGTTATTCGTTATACGTCATACGTTATACGTTATGCGTTATAGGATATACGTTATACGTTATACGTTATACGTTGTACGTTATACGTTATACGTTATACGTTATACGTTATACGTTATACGTTATACGTTATACGTTATACGTAATATGTAATATGTCATACGTTATACGTTATACGTTATACGTTATACGTTATAGGTTATACGTTATACGTTATACGCTATACGTTATACGTTATGCGTTATAGGATATACGTTATGCGTTATACGTTATACGTCATACGTTATACGTTATACGTTATACGTTATACGTTATGCGTTATACGTTATACGTTATACGTTATACGTTATACGTTATACGTTATACGTTATACGTTATACGTTATACGCTATACGTTATACGTTATGCGTTATAGGATATACGTTATGCGTTATACGTTGTACGTTATACGTTATACGTTATACGTTATACGTTATACGTTAAACGTTGTACGTTATACGTTATACGTTATACGTTATACGTTATACGTTATACGTTATACGTTATACGTTATACGTTGTACGTTATACGTTATACGTTATACGTTATACGTCATACGTTATACGTTATAGGATATACGTTATACGTTATACGTTATACGTTATTCGTTATACGTCATACGTTATACGTTATGCGTTATAGGATATACGTTATACGTTATACGTTGTACGTTATACGTTATACGTTATACGTTATACGTTATACGTTATACGTTATACGTTATACGCTATACGTTATGCGTTATAGGATATACGTTATGCGTTATACGTTGTACGTTATACGTTATACGTTATACGTTATACGTTATACGTTAAACGTTGTACGTTATACGTTATACGTTATACGTTATACGTTATACGCTATACGTTATACGTTATGCGTTATAGGATATACGTTATGCGTTATACGTTGTACGTTATACGTTATACGTTATACGTTATACGTTATACGTTAAACGTTGTACGTTATACGTTATACGTTATACGTTATACGTTATACGTTATACGTTATACGTTATACGTTATACGTTATACGTTATACGTTATACGTTATACGTTATACGTTAAACGTTGTACGTTATACGTTATACGTTATACGTTACACGTTATACGCTACACGTTATACGTTACACGTTATACGTTATACGTTATACGGTATACGTTATACGTTATACGTTATACGTTGTACGTTATACGTTCTACGTTATACGTTATACGTTATACGTTATACGTTATACGTTATACGTTATACGTTATACGTTATACGTTCTACGTTATGCGTTATACGTTATACGTTATACGTTATACGTTATACGTTATACGTTATACGTTATACGTTATACGTTATACGTTATACGTTGTACGTTATACGTTATACGTTGTACGTTGTACGTTATACATTATACGTTATACGTCATACGTTATACGTTATACGTTATACGTTATACGTTATACGTTATACGTTATACGTTATACGTTATACGTTATACGTTCTACGTTCTACGTTCTACGTTATACGTTATACGTTATACGTTATAAGGTATACGTTATGCGTTATACGCTATACGTTATGCGTTATAGGATATACGTTATACGTTATACGTTATACGTTATACGTTATACGTTATACGTTATACGTTATACGTTATACGTTATACGTTATACGTTATACGTTATACGTTATACGTTATACGTAATATGTAATACGTCATACGTTTTACGTTAATCGTTATACGTTATACGTTATACGCTATACGTTAAACGTTATACGTTATACGTTATACGTCATACGTTTTACGTTAATCGTTATACGTTATACGTTATACGCTATACGTTATACGTTATACGTTATACGTTATACGTTGTACGTTATGCGTTATACGTTATACGTTATACGTTATACGTAATGCGTTATAGGATATAAGTTATACGTTATACGTTGTACGTTATACGTTCAACGTTATACGTTATACGTTATACGTTATACGCTATACGTTATACGTTATACGTTATACGTTATACGTTATACGTTATACGTTATACGTCATGCGATATACGTTATACGTTATTCGTTATACGGTATACGTTAAACGTTGTACGTTATACGTTTTACGTTATACGTTATACGTTATACGTTATACGTTATACGTTATACGTTAGACGTTATACGTTATACGTTATATGTTATACGATATACGTTATACGTTATACGTTATACGTTATACGTTATACGTTATACGTTATACGTTATACGTTATACGTTATACGTTATACGTTATGCGTTGTACGCTATACGTTATACGTTATACGTTGTACGTTATACGTTATACGTTATACGTTATACGTTATACGTTATACGTTATACGTTAAACGTTGTACGTTATACGTTATACGTTATACGTTATACGTTATACGTTATACGTTATACGTTATAGGTTATACGATATAAGTTATACGTTATACGTTATACGATCCACGTTATACGTTATACGTTATACGCTATACGTTATACGTTATACGTTATACGTTATACGTTATACGTAATGCGTTATAGGATATACGTTATACGTTATACGTTATACGTTATTCGTTATACGTCATACGTTATACGTTATGCGTTATAGGATATACGTTATACGTTATACGTTATACGTTATACGTTATACGTTATACGTTATACGTTATACGTTATGCGTTATACGTTATACGTTATACGTTATACGTTATACGTTATACGTTATACGTTATACGTTATACGTTATACGTAATATGTAATATGTCATACGTTATACGTTATACGTTATACGTTATACGTTATACGTTATACGTTATACGTTATACGTTATACGTTATACGTTATACGTTATACGTTAAACGTTGTACGTTATACGTTTTACGTTATACGTTATACGTTATACGTTATACGTTATACGTTATACGTTAGACGTTATACGTTATACGTTATATGTTATACGATATACGTTATACGTTATACGCTATACGTTATACGTTATGCGTTATAGGATATACGTTATGCGTTATACGTTGTACGTTATACGTTATACGTTATACGTTATACGTTATACGTTAAACGTTGTACGTTATACGTTATACGTTATACGTTATACGTTATACGTTATACGTTATACGTTATACGTTATACGTTGTACGTTATACGTTATACGTTATACGTTATACGTTATACGTAATGCGTTATAGGATATACGTTATACGTTATACGTTATACGTTATTCGTTATACGTCATACGTTATACGTTATGCGTTATAGGATATACGTTATACGTTATACGTTGTACGTTATACGTTATACGTTATACGTTATACGTTATACGTTAAACGTTATACGTTATACGTTATACGTTATTCGTTATACGTCATACGTTATACGTTATGCGTTATAGGATATACGTTATACGTTATACGTTGTACGTTATACGTTATACGTTGTACGTTATACGTTCAACGTTATACGTTATACGTTAAACGTTGTACGTTATACGTTATACGTTATACGTTATACGTTATACGTTATACGTTATGCGTTATACGTTATACGTTATACGTTATACGTTATACGTTATACGTTATACGTTATACGTTATACGTTATACGTAATATGTAATATGTCATACGTTATACGTTATACGTTATACGTTATACGTTATACGTTATACGTTATACGTTATACGTTATACGTTATACGTTATACGTTATACGTTATACGTTATACGTTATACGTTATACGTTATACGTTATACGTTATACGCTATACGTTATACGTTATGCGTTATAGGATATACGTTATGCGTTATACGTTGTACGTTATACGTTATACGTTATACGTTATACGTTATACGTTAAACGTTGTACGTTGTACGTTATACGTTATACGTTATACGTTATACGTTATACGTTATACGTTATACGTTATACGTTGTACGTTATACGTTATACGTTATACGTTATACGTTATACGTAATGCGTTATAGGATATACGTTATACGTTATACGTTATACGTTATTCGTTATACGTCATACGTTATACGTTATGCGTTATAGGATATACGTTATACGTTATACGTTGTACGTTATACGATATACGTTGTACGTTATACGTTCAACGTTATACGTTATACGTTAAACGTTGTACGTTATACGTTATACGTTATACGTTATACGTTATACGTTATACGTTATACGTTATACGTTATACGTTATACGTTATACGTTGTACATTATACGTTATACGTTATACGTTATACGTTAGACGTTGTACGTCATACGTTATACGTTATACGTTATACGCTATACGTTATACGTTATACGTTATACGTTATACGTTATACGTAATATGTAATATGTCATACGTTATACGTTATAGGTTATACGTTATACGTTATACGTTATACGTTATACGTTATACGTTGTACGTTATACGTTATACGTTATACGTTATACGTCATACGTTATACGTTATAGGATATACGACATACGTTATACGTTATACGTTATTCGTTATACGTCATACGTTATACGTTATGCGTTATAGGATATACGTTATACGTTATACGTTGTACGTTATACGTTATACGTTGTACGTTGTACGTTATACGTTATACGTTATACGTTATACGTTATACGTAATGCGTTATAGGATATACGTTATACGTTATACGTTATACGTTATACGTTAGACGTTGTACGTTATACGTTATACGTTATACGTTATGCGTTATAGGATATACGTTATGCGTTATACGTTGCACGTTATACGTTATACGTTATACGTTATACGTTATACGTTAAACGTTGTACGTTATACGTTATACGTTATACGTTATACGTTATACGTTATACGTTATACGTTATACGTTATACGTTGTACGTTATACGTTATACGTTATACGTTATACGTTATACGTAATGCGTTATAGGATATACGTTATACGTTATACGTTATACGTTATTCGTTATACGTCATACGTTATACGTTATGCGTTATAGGATATACGTTATACGTTATACGTTATACGTTATACGTTATACGTAATATGTAATATGTCATACGTTATACGTTATACGTTATACGTTATACGTTATACGTTATACGTTATACGTTATACGTTATACGCTATACGTTATACGTTATGCGTTATAGGATATACGTTATGCGTTATACGTTATACGTTATACGTTATACGTTATACGTTGTACGTTATACGTTATACGTTATACGTTATACGTTAGACGTTGTACGTTATACGTTATACGTTATGCGTTATACGTCATGCGATATACGTTATACGTTATTCGTTATACGGTATACGTTAGACGTTGTACGTTATACGTTATACGTTATACGTTATACGTTATACGTTATACGTTATACGTTATACTTTATACGTTATACGTTATACGTTATACTGTTATACGTTATACGTTATACGTTATACGTTATACGTTATACGTTATACGTTATACGTTATACGTTATACGTTACACGTTATACGCTACACGTTATACGTTACACGTTATACGTTATACGTTATACGGTATACGTTATACGTTATACGTTATACGTTGTACGTTATACGTTCTACGTTATACGTTATACGTTATACGTTATACGTTATACGTTATACGTTATACGTTATACGTTATACGTTATACGTTCTACGTTATGCGTTATACGTTATACGTTATACGTTATACGTTATACGTTATACGTTATACGTTATACGTTATACGTTATACGTTATACGTTGTACGTTATACGTTATACGTTGTACGTTGTACGTTATACATTATACGTTATACGTCATACGTTATACGTTATACGTTATACGTTATACGTTATACGTTATACGTTATACGTTATACGTTATACGTTATACGTTCTACGTTCTACGTTCTACGTTATACGTTATACGTTATACGTTATAAGGTATACGTTATGCGTTATACGCTACACGTTATGCGTTATAGGATATACGTTATACGTTATACGTTATACGTTATACGTTATACGTTATACGTTATACGTTATACGTTATACGTTATACGTTATACGTTATACGTTATACGTTATACGTTATACGTAATATGTAATACGTCATACGTTTTACGTTAATCGTTATACGTTATACGTTATACGCTATACGTTAAACGTTATACGTTATACGTTATACGTCATACGTTTTACGTTAATCGTTATACGTTATACGTTATACGCTATACGTTATACGTTATACGTTATACGTTATACGTTACACGTTATACGTTATACGTTATACGTTATACGTTATACGTTATACGTTATACGTTATACGTTATACGTTATACGTTATACGTTATACGTTATACGTTATACGTTATACGTTATACGTTATACGTTATACGTTATACGTTATACGTTGTACGTTATACGTTATACGTTATACGTTATACGTTATACGTTATACGTTATACGTTATAGGTTATACGTTATACGTTATACGTTATACGTTATACGTTATACGTTATGCGTTATAGGATATACGTTATACGTTATACGTTGTACGTTATACGTTATACGTTAGACGTTATACGTTATACGTTATACGTTATACGTTATACGTTATACGTTATGCGTTCTACGTTATACGTTCTACGTTATACGTTATACGTTATACGTTATAAGGTATACGTTATGCGTTATACGCTATACGTTATGCGTTATAGGATATACGTTATACGTTATACGTTATACGTTATACGTTATACGTTATGTGTTATACGTTATACGTTATACGTTATACGTTATACGTTATACGTTATACGTTATACGTTATACGTTATACGTTATACGTTATACGTTATACGTTATACGTTATACGTTATACGTTATACGTTATACGTTATACGTTATACGTTATACGTTATACGTTATACGTTATACGTTATACGTTATACGTTATACGTTATACGTTATACGTTATACGTTATACGTTATACGTTATACGTTATACGTTATACGTTATACGTTATACGTTATACGTTATACGTTATACGTTATACGTTATACGTTATACGTTATACGTTATACATTATACGTTATGCGTTATAGGATATACGTTATACGTTATACGTTGTACGTTATACGTTATACGTTAGACGTTGTACGTTATACGTTATACGTTATACGTTATACGTTATACGTTATACGTTATACGTTATACGTTATACGTTATACGTTATACGTTATACGTTATACGTTATACGTTATACGTTATACGTTATACGTTATACGTTATACGTTATACGTTATACGTTATGCGTTATAGGATATACGTTATACGTTATACGTTGTACGTTATACGTTATACGTTATACGTTATACGTTATACGTTATACGTTATACGTTATACGTTAAACGTTGTACGTTATACGTTATACGTTATACGTTATACGTTATACGTTATACGTTATACGTTATACGTTATACGTTATACGTTATACGTTATACGTTATACGTTATACATTATACGTTATGCGTTATAGGATATACGTTATACGTTATACGTTATACGTTATACGTTATACGTTATGTGTTATACGTTATACGTTATACGTTATACGTTATACGTTATACGTTATACGTTATACGTTATACGTTATACGTTATACGTTATACGTTATACGTTATACGTTATACGTTATACGTTATACGTTATACGTTATACGTTATACGTTATACGTTATACGTTATACGTTATACGTTATACGTTATACGTTATACGTTATACGTTATACGTTATACGTTGTACGTTATACGTTATACGTTATACGTTATACGTTAGACGTTATACGCTATACGTTATACGTTATGCGTTATAGGATATACGTTATGCGTTATACGTTGTACGTTATACGTTATACGTTATACGTTATACGTTATACGTTAAACGTTGTACGTTATACGTTATACGTTATACGTTATAGGATATACGTTATACGTTATACGTTATACGTTATTCGTTATACGTCATACGTTATACGTTATGCGTTATAGGATATACGTTATACGTTATACGTTGTACGTTATACGTTATACGTTGTACGTTATACGTTCAACGTTATACGTTATACGTTATACGTTATACGTTATACGTTATACGTTATACGTTATACGTTATACGTTATACGTTGTACGTTATACGTTATACGTTATACGTTATACGTCATACGTTATACGTTATAGGATATACGTTATACGTTATACGTTATACGTTATACGTTATACGTTATACGTTATACGTTATACGTTATACGTTATACGTTATACGTTATACGTTATACGCTATACGTTATACGTTATGCGTTATAGGATATACGTTATGCGTTATACGTTGTACGTTATACGTTATACGTTATACGTTATACGTTATACGTTAAACGTTGTACGTTATACGTTATACGTTATACGTTATACGTTATACGTTATACGTTATACGTTATACGTTATACGTTGTACGTTATACGTTATACGTTATACGTTATACGTCATACGTTATACGTTATAGGATATACGTTATACGTTATACGTTATACGTTATTCGTTATACGTCATACGTTATACGTTATGCGTTATAGGATATACGTTATACGTTATACGTTATACGTTGTACGTTATACGTTATACGTTATACGTTATACGTTATACGTTATACGTTATACGTTATACGTTATACGTAATATGTAATATGTCATACGTTATACGTTATACGTTATACGTTATACGTTATAGGTTATACGTTATACGTTATACGCTATACGTTATACGTTATGCGTTACAGGATATACGTTATGCGTTATACGTTATACGTCATACGTTATACGTTATACGTTATACGTTATACGTTATGCGTTATACGTTATACGTTATACGTTATACGTTATACGTTATACGTTATACGTTATACGTTATACGTTATACGCTATACGTTATACGTTATGCGTTATAGGATATACGTTATGCGTTATACGTTGTACGTTATACGTTATACGTTATACGTTATACGTTATACGTTAAACGTTGTACGTTATACGTTATACGTTATACGTTATACGTTATACGTTATACGTTATACGTTATACGTTATACGTTGTACGTTATACGTTATACGTTATACGTTATACGTCATACGTTATACGTTATAGGATATACGTTATACGTTATACGTTATACGTTATTCGTTATACGTCATACGTTATACGTTATGCGTTATAGGATATACGTTATACGTTATACGTTGTACGTTATACGTTATACGTTATACGTTATACGTTATACGTTATACGTTATACGTTATACGCTATACGTTATGCGTTATAGGATATACGTTATGCGTTATACGTTGTACGTTATACGTTATACGTTATACGTTATACGTTATACGTTAAACGTTGTACGTTATACGTTATACGTTATACGTTATACGTTATACGCTATACGTTATACGTTATGCGTTATAGGATATACGTTATGCGTTATACGTTGTACGTTATACGTTATACGTTATACGTTATACGTTATACGTTAAACGTTGTACGTTATACGTTATACGTTATACGTTATACGTTATACGTTATACGTTATACGTTATACGTTATACGTTATACGTTATACGTTATACGTTATACGTTATACGTTAAACGTTGTACGTTATACGTTATACGTTATACGTTACACGTTATACGCTACACGTTATACGTTACACGTTATACGTTATACGTTATACGGTATACGTTATACGTTATACGTTATACGTTGTACGTTATACGTTCTACGTTATACGTTATACGTTATACGTTATACGTTATACGTTATACGTTATACGTTATACGTTATACGTTCTACGTTATGCGTTATACGTTATACGTTATACGTTATACGTTATACGTTATACGTTATACGTTATACGTTAAACGTTGTACGTTATACGTTATACGTTATACGTTACACGTTATACGCTACACGTTATACGTTACACGTTATACGTTATACGTTATACGGTATACGTTATACGTTATACGTTATACGTTGTACGTTATACGTTCTACGTTATACGTTATACGTTATACGTTATGCGTTATAGGATATACGTTATACGTTATACGTTGTACGTTATACGTTATACGTTGTACGTTATACGTTCAACGTTATACGTTATACGTTAAACGTTGTACGTTATACGTTATACGTTATACGTTATACGTTATACGTTATACGTTATACGTTATGCGTTATACGTTATACGTTATACGTTATACGTTATACGTTATACGTTATACGTTATACGTTATACGTTATACGTAATATGTAATATGTCATACGTTATACGTTATACGTTATACGTTATACGTTATACGTTATACGTTATACGTTATACGTTATACGTTATACGTCATGCGATATACGTTATACGTTATTCGTTATACGGTATACGTTAAACGTTGTACGTTATACGTTTTACGTTATACGTTATACGTTATACGTTATACGTTATACGTTATACGTTAGACGTTATACGTTATACGTTATATGTTATACGATATACGTTATACGTTATACGTTATACGTTATACGTTATACGTTATACGTTATACGTTATACGTTATACGTTATACGTTATACGTTATGCGTTGTACGCTATACGTTATACGTTATACGTTGTACGTTATACGTTATACGTTATACGTTATACGTTATACGTTATACGTTATACGTTAAACGTTGTACGTTATACGTTATACGTTATACGTTATACGTTATACGTTATACGTTATAGGTTATACGATATAAGTTATACGTTATACGTTATACGATCCACGTTATACGTTATACGTTATACGCTATACGTTATACGTTATACGTTATACGTTATACGTTATACGTAATGCGTTATAGGATATACGTTATACGTTATACGTTATACGTTATTCGTTATACGTCATACGTTATACGTTATGCGTTATAGGATATACGTTATACGTTATACGTTGTACGTTATACGTTATACGTTGTACGTTATACGTTCAACGTTATACGTTATACGTTAAACGTTGTACGTTATACGTTATACGTTATACGTTATACGTTATACGTTATACGTTATACGTTATGCGTTATACGTTATACGTTATACGTTATACGTTATACGTTATACGTTATACGTTATACGTTATACGTTATACGTAATATGTAATATGTCATACGTTATACGTTATACGTTATACGTTATACGTTATACGTTATACGTTATACGTTATACGTTATACGTTATACGTTATACGTTATACGTTAAACGTTGTACGTTATACGTTTTACGTTATACGTTATACGTTATACGTTATACGTTATACGTTATACGTTAGACGTTATACGTTATACGTTATATGTTATACGATATACGTTATACGTTATACGCTATACGTTATACGTTATGCGTTATAGGATATACGTTATGCGTTATACGTTGTACGTTATACGTTATACGTTATACGTTATACGTTATACGTTAAACGTTGTACGTTATACGTTATACGTTATACGTTATACGTTATACGTTATACGTTATACGTTATACGTTATACGTTGTACGTTATACGTTATACGTTATACGTTATACGTTATACGTAATGCGTTATAGGATATACGTTATACGTTATACGTTATACGTTATTCGTTATACGTCATACGTTATACGTTATGCGTTATAGGATATACGTTATACGTTATACGTTTTACGTTATACGTTATACGTTATACGTTATACGTTATACGTTAAACGTTATACGTTATACGTTATACGTTATTCGTTATACGTCATACGTTATACGTTATGCGTTATAGGATATACGTTATACGTTATACGTTGTACGTTATACGTTATACGTTGTACGTTATACGTTCAACGTTATACGTTATACGTTAAACGTTGTACGTTATACGTTATACGTTATACGTTATACGTTATACGTTATACGTTATGCGTTATACGTTATACGTTATACGTTATACGTTATACGTTATACGTTATACGTTATACGTTATACGTTATACGTAATATGTAATATGTCATACGTTATACGTTATACGTTATACGTTATACGTTATACGTTATACGTTATACGTTATACGTTATACGTTATACGTTATACGTTATACGTTATACGTTATACGTTATACGTTATACGTTATACGTTATACGTTATACGCTATACGTTATACGTTATGCGTTATAGGATATACGTTATGCGTTATACGTTGTACGTTATACGTTATACGTTATACGTTATACGTTATACGTTAAACGTTGTACGTTATACGTTATACGTTATACGTTATACGTTATACGTTATACGTTATACGTTATACGTTATACGTTGTACGTTATACGTTATACGTTATACGTTATACGTTATACGTAATGCGTTATAGGATATACGTTATACGTTATACGTTATACGTTATTCGTTATACGTCATACGTTATACGTTATGCGTTATAGGATATACGTTATACGTTATACGTTGTACGTTATACGATATACGTTGTACGTTATACGTTCAACGTTATACGTTATACGTTAAACGTTGTACGTTATACGTTATACGTTATACGTTATACGTTATACGTTATACGTTATACGTTATACGTTATACGTTATACGTTATACGTTGTACATTATACGTTATACGTTATACGTTATACGTTAGACGTTGTACGTCATACGTTATACGTTATACGTTATACGCTATACGTTATACGTTATACGTTATACGTTATACGTTATACGTAATATGTAATATGTCATACGTTATACGTTATACGTTATACGTTATACGTTATACGTTATACGTTATACGTTATACGCTATACGTTATACGTTATGCGTTATAGGATATACGTTATGCGTTATACGTTATACGTTATACGGTATACGTTATACGTTGTACGTTATACGTTATACGTTATACGTTATACGTTAGACGTTGTACGTTATACGTTATACGTTATACGTTATACGTTATACGTTATACGTTATACGTTGTACGTTATACGTTATACGTTATACGTTATACGTTATACGTAATGCGTTATAGGATATACGTTATACGTTATACGTTATACGTTATACGTTAGACGTTGTACGTTTTACGTTATACGTTATACGTTATACGTTATGCGTTATAGGATATACGTTATGCGTTATACGTTGCACGTTATACGTTATACGTTATACGTTATACGTTATACGTTAAACGTTGTACGTTATACGTTACTTATACGTTATACGTTTTATACGTTATACGTTATACGTTATACGTTGTACGTTATACGTTATACGTTATCGTTATACGTTTTACGTTACGTTATTCGTTTTATGGTTATACGTTATACGTAATGCGTTATAGGATATACGTTATACGTTATACGTTATACGTTATTCGTTATACGTCATACGTTATACGTTATGCGTTATAGGATATACGTTATACGTTATACGTTATACGTTATACGTTATACGTAATATGTAATATGTCATACGTTATACGTTATACGTTATACGTTATACGTTATACGTTATACGTTATACGTTATACGTTATACGCTATACGTTATACGTTATGCGTTATAGGATATACGTTATGCGTTATACGTTATACGTTATACGTTATACGTTATACGTTGTACGTTATACGTTATACGTTATACGTTATACGTTAGACGTTGTACGTTATACGTTATACGTTATGCGTTATACGTCATGCGATATACGTTATACGTTATTCGTTATACGGTATACGTTAGACCGTTGTACGTTATACGTTATACGTTATACGTTATACGTTATACGTTATACGTTATACGTTATACGTTATACGTTATACGTTATACGTTATACTGTTATACGTTATACGTTATACGTTATACGTTATACGTTATACGTTATACGTTATACGTTATACGTTATACGTTACACGTTATACGCTACACGTTATACGTTACACGTTATACGTTATACGTTATACGGTATACGTTATACGTTATACGTTATACGTTGTACGTTATACGTTCTACGTTATACGTTATACGTTATACGTTATACGTTATACGTTATACGTTATACGTTATACGTTATACGTTATACGTTCTACGTTATGCGTTATACGTTATACGTTATACGTTATACGTTATACGTTATACGTTATACGTTATACGTTATACGTTATACGTTATACGTTGTACGTTATACGTTATACGTTGTACGTTGTACGTTATACATTATACGTTATACGTCATACGTTATACGTTATACGTTATACGTTATACGTTATACGTTATACGTTATACGTTATACGTTATACGTTATACGTTCTACGTTCTACGTTCTACGTTATACGTCATACGTTATACGTTATAAGGTATACGTTATGCGTTATACGCTACACGTTATGCGTTATAGGATATACGTTATACGTTATACGTTATACGTTATACGTTATACGTTATACGTTATACGTTATACGTTATACGTTATACGTTATACGTTATACGTTATACGTTATACGTTATACGTAATATGTAATACGTCATACGTTTTACGTTAATCGTTATACGTTATACGTTATACGCTATACGTTAAACGTTATACGTTATACGTTATACGTCATACGTTTTACGTTAATCGTTATACGTTATACGTTATACGCTATACGTTATACGTTATACGTTATACGTTATACGTTATACGTTATACGTTATACGTTATACGTTATACGTTATACGTTATACGTTATACGTTATACGTTATACGTTATACGTTATACGTTATACGTTATACGTTATACGTTATACGTTATACGTTATACGTTATACGTTATACGTTATACGTTGTACGTTATACGTTATACGTTATACGTTATACGTTATACGTTATACGTTTACGTTATACGTTATAGGTTATACGTTATACGTTATACGTTATACGTTATACGTTATACGTTATGCGTTATAGGATATACGTTATACGTTATACGTTGTACGTTATACGTTATACGTTAGACGTTATACGTTATACGTTATACGTTATACGTTATACGTTATACGTTATACGTTCTACGTTATACGTTCTACGTTATACGTTATACGTTATACGTTATAAGGTATACGTTATGCGTTATACGCTATACGTTATGCGTTATAGGATATACGTTATACGTTATACGTTATACGTTATACGTTATGTGTTATACGTTATACGTTATACGTTATACGTTATACGTTATACGTTATACGTTATACGTTATACGTTATACGTTATACGTTATACGTTATACGTTATACGTTATACGTTATACGTTATACGTTATACGTTATACGTTATACGTTATACGTTATACGTTATACGTTATACGTTATACGTTATACGTTATACGTTATACGTTATACGTTATACGTTATACGTTATACGTTATACGTTATACGTTATACGTTATACGTTATACGTTATACGTTATACGTTATACGTTATACGTTATACATTATACGTTATGCGTTATAGGATATACGTTATACGTTATACGTTGTACGTTATACGTTATACGTTAGACGTTGTACGTTATACGTTATACGTTATACGTTATACGTTATACGTTATACGTTATACGTTATACGTTATACGTTATACGTTATACGTTTATACGTTATACGTTATACGTTATACGTTATACGTTATACGTTATACGTTATACGTTATACGTTATACGTTATGCGTTATAGGATATACGTTATACGTTATACGTTGTACGTTATACGTTATACGTTATACGTTATACGTTATACGTTATACGTTATACGTTAAACGTTGTACGTTATACGTTATACGTTATACGTTATACGTTATACGTTATACGTTATACGTTATACGTTATACGTTATACGTTATACGTTATACGTTATACATTATACGTTATGCGTTATAGGATATACGTTATACGTTATACGTTATACGTTATACGTTATACGTTATGTGTTATACGTTATACGTTATACGTTATACGTTATACGTTATACGTTATACGTTATACGTTATACGTTATACGTTATACGTTATACGTTATACGTTATACGTTATACGTTATACGTTATACGTTATACGTTATACGTTATACGTTATACGTTATACGTTATACGTTATACGTTATACGTTATACGTTATACGTTATACGTTATACGTTATACGTTATACGTTATACGTTATACGTTATACGTTATACGTTATACGTTATACGTTATACGTTATACGTTATACGTTATACGTTATACATTATACGTTATGCGTTATAGGATATACGTTATACGTTATACGTTGTACGTTATACGTTATACGTTAGACGTTGTACGTTATACGTTATACGTTATACGTTATACGTTATACGTTATACGTTATACGTTATACGTTATACGTTATACGTTATACGTTATACGTTATACGTTATACGTTATACGTTATACGTTATACGTTATACGTTATACGTTATGCGTTATAGGATATACGTTATACGTTATACGTTGTACGTTATACGTTATACGTTATACGTTATACGTTATACGTTATACGTTATACGTTAAACGTTGTACGTTATACGTTATACGTTATACGTTATACGTTATACGTTATACGTTATAGGTTATACGTTATAAGTTATACGTTATACGTTATGCGTTATACGTTATACGTTATACGTTATACGTTATACGTTATACGTTATACGTTATACGTTATACGTTATACGTTATACGTAATATGTAATATGTCATACGTTATACGTTATACGTTATACGTTATACGTTATACGTTATACGTTATACGTTATACGTTATACGTTATACGTTATACGTTATACGTTATACGTTATACGTTATACGTTATACGTTATACGTTATACGTTATACGTTATACGCTATACGTTATACGTTAGGCGTTATAGGATATACGTTATGCGTTATACGTTGTACGTTATACGTTATACGTTATACGTTATACGTTATACGTTATACGTTATACGTTATACGTTATACGTTATACGTTATACGTAATATGTAATATGTCATACGTTATACGTTATACGTTATACGTTATACGTTATACGTTATACGTTATACGTTATACGTTATACGTATACGTTATACGTTATACGTTATACGTTATACGTTATACGTTATACGTTATACGTTACACGTTATACGCTATACGTTATACGTTATGCGTTATAGGATATACGTTATGCGTTATACGTTGTACGTTATACGTTATACGTTATACGTTATACGTTATACGTTAACGTTGTACGTTATACGTTATACGTTATACGTTATACGTTATACGTTATACGTTATACGTTATACGTTATACGTTGTACGTTATACGTTATACGTTATACGTTATACGTCATACGTTATACGTTATACGTTATACGTTATACGTTATACGTTATACGTTATACGTTATACGTTATACGTTATACGTTATACGTTATACGTTATACGTTATACGTTGTACGTTATACGTTATACGTTATACGTTATACGTTAGACGTTGTACGTTATACGTTATACGTTATACGTTATACGCTATACGTTATACGTTATACGTTATACGTTATACGTTATACGTTATACTTTATACGTCATGCGATATACGTTATACGTTATCCGTTATACGGTATACGTTAAACGTTGTACGTTATACGTTATACGTTATACGTTATACGTTATACGTTATACGTTATACGTTAGACGTTATACGTTATACGTTATATGTTATACGATATACGTTATACGTTATACGTTATACGTTATACGTTATACGTTATACGTTACACGTTATACGTTATACGTTATACGGTATACGTTATGCTTTGTACGCTATACGTTATGCGTTATAGGATATACGTTATGCGTTATAGGATATACGTTATACTATACTAAATACGTTGTACGTTATACGTTATACGTTATGCGTTATACGTCATGCGATATACGTTATACGTTATTCGTTATACGGTATACGTTAGACGTTGTACGTTATACGTTATACGTTATACGTTATATGTTATACGTTATACGTTATACGTTATACGTTATACGTTATACGTTATACGTTATACGTTATACTGTTATACGTTATACGTTATACGTTATACGTTAATACGTTATACGTTATACGTTATACGTTATACGTTATACGTTACACGTTATACGCTACACGTTATACGTTACACGTTATACGTTATACGTTATACATTATACGTTATACGTTATACGTTACACGTTATACGTTATACGTTATAAGGTATACGTTATGCGTTATACGCTATAACGTTATACGTTATACGTTATACGTTATACGTTATACGTTATACGTTATGCGTTATAGGATATACGTTATACGTTGTACGTCATACGTTATACGTTGTACGTTATACGTTCTACGTTATACGTTATACGTTAAACGTTGTACGTTATACGTTATACGTCATACGTTATACGTTATACGTTATACGTTATACGTTATACGTTGTACGTTATACGTTGTACGTTATACGTTGTACGTTATACGTTGTACGTTATACGTTGTACGTTATACGTTATACGTTATACGTTATACGTTATACGTTATACGTTATACGTTATACGTTGTACGTTATACGTTGTACGTTATACGTTGTACGTTATACGTTGTACGTTATACATTGTACGTTATACGTTATACGTTATACGACATACGTTATACGTTATACGTTATACGTTATACGTTATACGTTATACGTTATACGTTATGCGTTATAGGATATACGTTATACGTTGTACGTTATACGTTATACGTTATACGTTATATGTTATACGTTTATACGTTATACGTTATACGTTATACGTTATACGTTATACGTTATACGTTATACGTTATACGTTATACGTTGTACGTTATACGTTGTACGTTATACGTTGTACGTTATAAGTTGTACGTTTTACGTTGTACGTTATACGTTGTACGTTATACGACATACGTTATACGTATACGTTATACGTTATACGTTATACGTTATACGTTTATACGTTATACGTTATACGTTATACGTTATACCGTTATGCGTTATAGGATATACGTTATACGTTGTACGTTATACGTTATAACGTACAACGTATAACGTATATCCTATAACGCATAACGTATAACGTATAACGTATAACGTATAACGTATAACGTATAACGTATAACGTATAACGTATAACGTATAACGTATAACGTATGTCGTATAACGTACAACGTATAACGTACAACGTAAAACGTACAACTTATAACGTACAACGTATAACGTACAACGTATAACGTACAACGTATAACGTATAACGTATAACGTATAACGTATAACGTATAACGTATAACGTATAACGTATAACGTATAACGTATAACATATAACGTATAACGTATAACGTATAACGTACAACGTATAACGTATATCCTATAACGCATAACGTATAACGTATAACGTATAACGTATAACGTATAACGTATAACGTATAACGTATGTCGTATAACGTATAACGTATAACGTACAATGTATAACGTACAACGTATAACGTACAACGTATAACGTACAACGTATAACGTACAACGTATAACGTATAACGTATAACGTATAACGTATAACGTATAACGTATAACGTATAACGTACAACGTATAACGTACAACGTATAACGTACAACGTATAACGTACAACGTATAACGTACAACGTATAACGTATAACGTATAACGTATAACGTATAACGTATGACGTATAACGTATAACGTACAACGTTTAACGTATAACGTATAACGTAGAACGTATAACGTACAACGTATAACGTATGACGTACAACGTATACGTATATCCTATAACGCATAACGTATAACGTATAACGTATAACGTATAACGTATAACGTATAACGTATAGCGTATAACGCATAACGTATACCTTATAACGTATAACGTATAACGTGTAACGTATAACGTATAACGTATAATGTATAACGTATAACGTATAACGTGTAACGTATAACGTGTAGCGTATAACGTGTAACGTATAACGTATAACGTATAACGTATAACGTATAACGTATAACGTATAACGTATAACGTATAACGTATAACAGTATAACGTATAACGTATAACGTATAACGTATAACGTATAACGTATAACGTATAACGTATAACATATAACGTATAACGTATAACGTATAACGTACAACGTCTAACGTATACCGTATAACGAATAACGTATAACGTATATCGCATGACGTATAACGCATAACGTATAACGTATAACGTACAACGTATTTAGTATAGTATAACGTATATCCTATAACGCATAACGTATATCCTATAACGCATAACGTATAGCGTACAAAGCATAACGTATACCGTATAAACGTATAACGTTATAACGTGTAACGTATAACGTATAACGTATAACGTATAAACGTATAACGTATAACGTATATCGTATAACATATAACGTATAACGTATACGTCTAACGTATAACGTATAACGTATAACGTATAACGTATAACGTATAACGTATAACGTACAACGTTTAACGTATACCGTATAACGGATAACGTATAACGTATATCGCATGACGTATAAAGTATAACGTATAACGTATAACGTATAACGTATAACGTATAACGTATAGCGTATAACGTATAACGTATAACGTATAACGTACAACGTCTAACGTATAACGTATAACGTATAACGTATAACGTACAACGTATAACGTATAACGTATAACGTATAACGTATAACGTATAACGTATAACGTATAACGTATAACGTATAACGTATAACGTATAACGTATAACGTATAACGTATGACGTATAACGTATAACGTATAACGTATAACGTACAACGTATAACGTATAACGTATAACGTATAACGTATAACGTATAACGTATAACGTATAACGTATAACGTACAACGTTTAACGTATAACGTATAACGTATAACGTATAACGTATAACGTACAACGTATAACGCATAACGTATATCCTATAACGCATAACGTATAACGTATAGCGTATAACGTGTAACGTATAACGTATAACGTATAACGTATAACGTATAACGTATAACGTATAACGTATAACGTATAACGTATAACGTATAACGTATAACGTATAACGTATAACGTATAACGTATAACGTATAACGTATGACATATTACAAGTATTACGTATAACGTATAACGTATAACGTATAACGTATAACGTATAACGTATAACGTATAACGTATAACGTATAACGTATAACGTACAACGTATAACGCATAACGTATATCCTATAACGCCTAACGTATAACGTATAGCGTATAACGTATAACGTATAACGTATAACGTATAACGTATAACGTATAACGTATAAACGTATAACGTATAACGTATAACGTATAACGTATAACGTATAACGTATAAACGTATAACGTATAACGTATAACGTATAACGTATAACGTATGACATATTACATATTACGTATAACGTATAACGTATAACGTATAACGTATAACGTATAACGTATAACGTATAACGTATAACGTATAACGTAGAACGCATAACGTATAACGTATAACTTATAACGTATAACCTATAACGTATAACGTATAACGTATAACGTATAACGTATAACGTATAACGTACAACGTTTAACGTATAACGTATAACGTATAACGTATAACGTATAACGTATAACGTATAACGTACAACGTATAACGTATAACGTATATCCTATAACGCATAACGTATAACGTATAACGTATAACGTATAACGTATAACGTATAACGTATAACGTATAACGTATAACGTATAACGTATAACGTATAACGTATAACGTATAACGTATAACGTATAACGTATAACGTATAACGTATAACGTACAACGTCTAACGTATAACGTATAACGTACAACGTATAACGTATAACGTATATCCTATAACGCATAACGTATAATGTATAACGTATAACGTATAACGTATAACGTATAACGTATAACGTATAAACGTATAACGTATAACGTATAACGTATAACGTATAACGTATAACCGTATAACGTATAACGTATAACGTATAACGTATAACGTATAACGTATAACGTATAACGTATAACGTATAACGTATAACGTATAACGTATAACGTATAACGTATAACGTATAACGTATAACGTATAACGTATAACGTATAACGTATAACGTATAACGTATAACGTATAACGTATAACGTATAACGTATAACGTATAACGTATAACACATAACGTATAACGTATAACGTATAACGTATAACGTATAACGTATATCCTATAACGCATAACGTATAATGTATAACGTATAACGTATACGTATAACGTATAACGTATAACGTATAACGTATAACGTAATAACGTATAACGTATAACGTATAACGTATAACGTGTACAACGTTAACGTAATAACGTATAACGTATAACGTATAACGTATAACGTATAACGTATAACGTACAACGTATAACGTATAACGTATATCCTATAACGCATAACGTATAACGTATAACGTATAACGTATAACGTATAACGTATAACGTATAACGTATAACGTATAACGTATAACGTATAACGTATAACGTATAACGTATAACGTATAACGTATAACGTATAACGTATAACGTATAACGTATAACGTACAACGTCTAACGTATAACGTATAACGTACAACGTATACGTATAACGTATATCCTATAACGCATAACGTATAATGTATAACGTATAACGTATAACGTATAACGTATAACGTATAACGTATAACGTATAACGTATAACGTATAACGTATAACGTATAACGTATACGTATAACGTATAACGTATAACGTATAACGTATAACGTATAACGTATAACGTATAACGTACGTAACGTATAACGTATAACGTATAACGTATAACGTATAACGTATAACGTATAACGTATAACGTATAACGTATAACGTATAACGTATAACGTATAACGTATAACGTATAACGTATAACGTATAACGTATAACGTATAACGTATAACACATAACGTATAACGTATAACGTATAACGTATAACGTATATCCTATAACGCATAACGTATAGCGTATAACGCATAACGTATACCTTATAACGTATAACGTATAACGTTAACGTAGAACGTATAACGTAGAACGTATAACGTATAACGTATAACGTATAACGTATAACGTATAACGTATAACGTCTAACGTATAACGTATAACGTACAACGTTATAACGTATAACGTATATCCTATAACGCATAACGTATAACGTATAACGTATAACGTATAACGTATAACGTATAACCTATAACGTATAACGTATAACGTATAACGTATAACGTATAACGTATAACGTATAACGTACAACGTATAACGTATAACGTATAACGTATAACGTATAACGTATAACGTATAACGTATAACGTATAACGTATAACGTATAACGTATAACGTATAACGTATAACGATAACGTATAACGTATAACGTATAACGTATAACGTATAACGTATAACGTATAACGTATAACGTATAACGTATAACGTATAGCGTATAACGTATAACGTATAACGATTAACGTAAAACGTATGACGTATAACGTATAACGTATAACGTTTAACGTATAGCGTATAACGTATAACGTATAACGATTAACGTAAAACGTATGACGTATTACATATTACGTATAACGTATAACGTATAACGTATAACGTATAACGTATAACGTATAACGTATAACGTATAACGTATAACGTATAACGTATAACGTATAACGTATAACGTATAACGTATATCCTATAACGCATAACGTGTAGCGTATAACGCATAACGTATACCTTATAACGTATAACGTATGACGTATAACGTAGAACGTAGAACGTAGAACGTATAACGTATAACGTATAACGTATAACGTATAACGTATAACGTATAACGTATAACGTATAACGTATAACGTATGACGTATAACGTATAATGTATAACGTACAACGTACAACGTATAACGTATAACGTACAACGTATAACGTATAACGTATAACGTATAACGTATAACGTATAACGTATAACGTATAACGTATAACGTATAACGTATAACGCATAACGTAGAACGTATAACGTATAACGTATAACGTATAACGTATAACGTATAACGTATAACGTATAACGTATAACGTATAACGTAGAACGTATAACGTACAACGTATAACGTATAACGTATAACGTATACCGTATAACGTATAACGTATAACGTGTAACGTATAACGTGTAGCGTATAACGTGTAACGTATAACGTATAACGTATAACGTATAACGTATAACGTATAACGTATAAACGTATAACGTATAACGTATAACAGTATAACGTATAACGTATAACGTATAACGTATAACGTATAACGTATAACGTATAACGTATAACGTATAACGTATAACGTATAACGTACAACGTCTAACGTATACCGTATAACGAATAACGTATAACGTATATCGCATGACGTATAACGCATAACGTATAACGTATAACGTACAACGTCTAACGTATAACGTATAACGTATAACGTATAACGTACAACGTATAACGTATAACGTATAACGTATAACGTATAACGCATAACGTATATCCTATAACGCATAACGTATAACGTATAGCGTATAACGTATAACGTATAACGTATAACGTATAACGTATAACGTATAACGTATAACGTATAACGTATGACATATTACATATTACGTATAACGTATAACGTATAACGTATAACGTATAACGTATATCCTATAACGCATAACGTATAACGTATGACGTATAACGAATAACGTATAACGTATAACGTATAACGTATATCCTATAACGCATTACGTATAACGTATAACGCATAACGTATAACGTATAACGTACAACGTATAACGTATAACGTATAACGTATAACGTATAACGTATAACGTATAACGTATAACGTATAACGTACAACGTTTAACGTATAACGTATAACGTATAACGTATAACGTATAACGTGCAACGTATAACGCATAACGTATATCTATAACGCATAACGTATAACGTATAACGTATAACGTACAACGTCTAACGTATACGTATAACGTATAACGTATAACGTATATCCTATAACGCATTACGTATAACGTATAACGTATAACGTATAACGTATAACGTACAACGTATAACGTATAACGTATAACGTATAACGTATAACGTATAACGTATAACGTACAACGTCTAACGTATAACGTATAACGTATAACGTATAACGTACAACGTATAACGTATACCGTATAACGTATAACGTATAACGCATAACGTATATCCTATAACGCATAACGTATAACGTATAGCGTATAACGTATAACGTATAACGTATAACGTATAACGTATAACGTATAACGTATAACGTATGACATATTACATATTACGTATAACGTTATAACGTATAACGTATAACGTATAACGTATAGCGTATAACGTATAACGTATAACGTATGACGTACAACGTCTAACGTATAACGTATAACGTATAACGTATAATGTACAACGTATAACGTATAACGTATAACGTATAACGTATAACGTATAACGTATAACGTATAACGTATAACGTATAACGTATAACGTACAACGTTTAACGTATAACGTATAACGTTGAACGTATAACGTACAACGTATATCGTATAACGTACAACGTATAACGTATAACGTATATCCTATAACGCATAACGTATAACGTATGACGTATAACGAATAACGTATAACGTATAACGTATAACGTATATCCTATAACGCATTACGTATAACGTATAACGTATAACGTATAACGTATAACGTACAACGTATAACGTATAACGTATAACGTATAACGTATAACGTATAACGTATAACGTATAACGTATAACGTACAACGTTTAACGTATAACGTATAACGTATAACGTATAACGTATAACGTACAACGTATAACGCATAACGTATATCCTATAACGCATAACGTATAACGTATAGCGTATAAGCTATAACGTATACGTATAACGTATAACGTATAACGTATAACGATACGTATAACGTATAACGTATAACGTATAACGTATAACGTATAACGTATAACGTATAACGTATAACGTATAACGTATAACGTATAACGTATGACATATTACATATTACGTATAACGTATAACGTATAACGTATAACGTATAACGTATAACGTATAACGTATAACGTATAACGTATAACGCATAACGTATAACGTATAACGTATAACGTATAACGTATAACGTATAACGTACAACGTTTAACGTATAACGTATAACGTTGAACGTATAACGTACAACGTATAACGTATAACGTACAACGTATAACGTATAACGTATATCCTATAACGCATAACGTATTAACGTATGACGTATAACGAATAACGTATAACGTATAACGTATAACGTTTAACGTATAACGTATAACGTATAACGTATAACGTATAACGTAAAACGTATAACGTATAACGTATATCCTATAACGCATAACGTATAACGTATGACGTATAACGAATAACGTATAACGTATAACGTATAACGTATATCCTATAACGCATTACGTATAACGTATAACGTATAACGTATAACGTATAACGTACAACGTATAACGTATAACGTATAACGTATAACGTATAACGTATAACGTATAACGTATAACGTATAACGTACAACGTTTAACGTATAACGTATAACGTATAACGTATAACGTATAACGTACAACGTATAACGCATAACGTATATCCTATAACGCATAACGTATAACGTATAGCGTATAACGTATAACGTATATCGTATAACATATAACGTATAACGTATAACGTCTAACGTATAACGTATAACGTATAACGTATAACGTATACGTATAACGTAAAACGTATAACGTACAACGTTTAACGTATAACGTATAACGTATAACGTATAACGTATAACGTATAACGTATAACGTATAACGTATAACGTATAACGTATAACGTATAACGTATGACATATTACATATTACGTATAACGTATAACGTATACGTATAACGTATAACGTATAACGTATAACGTATAACGTATAACGTATAACGCATAACGTATAACGTATAACGTATAACGTATAACGTATAACGTATAACGTATAACGTACAACGTTTAACGTATAACGTATAACGTTGAACGTATAACGTACAACGTATAACGTATAACGTACAACGTATAACGTATAACGTATATCCTATAACGCATAACGTATAACGTATGACGTATAACGAATAACGTATAACGTATAACGTATAACGTATATCCTATAACGCATTACGTATAACGTATAACGTATAACGTATAACGTATAACGTATAGCGTATAACGTATAACGTATAACGTGGATCGTATAACGTATAACGTATAACTTATATCGTATAACCTATAACGTATAACGTATAACGTATAACGTATAACGTATAACGTATAACGTACAACGTTTAACGTATAACGTATAACGTATAACGTATAACGTATAACGTATAACGTATAACGTACAACGTATAACGTATAACGTATAGCGTACAACGCATAACGTATAACGTATAACGTATAACGTATAACGTATAACGTATAACGTATAACGTATAACGTATAACGTATAACGTATAACGTATATCGTATAACATATAACGTATAACGTATAACGTCTAACGTATAACGTATAACGTATAACGTATAACGTATAACGTATAACGTAAAACGTATAACGTACAACGTTTAACGTATACCGTATAACGAATAACGTATAACGTATATCGCATGACGTATAACGTATAACGTATAACGTATAACGTATAACGTATAACGTATAACGTATAACGTATAACGTATAACGTATGACATATTACATATTACGTATAACGTATTAACGTATAACGTATAACGTATAACGTATAACGTATAACGTATAACGTATAACGTATAACGCATAACGTATAACGTATAACGTATAACGTATAACGTATAACGTATAACGTATAACGTACAACGTTTAACGTATAACGTATAACGTTGAACGTATAACGTACAACGTATAACGTATAACGTACAACGTATAACGTATAACGTATATCCTATAACGCATAACGTATAACGTATAACGTATAACGTAGAACGTATAACGTACAACGTATAACGTATAACGTATAACGTATACCGTATAACGTATAACGTATAACGTGTAACGTATAACGTGTAGCGTATAACGTGTAACGTATAACGTATAACGTATTAACGTACAACGTTTAACGTATAACGTATAACGTATAACGTATAACGTATAACGTATAACGTATAACGTATAACGCATAACGTAGAACGTATAACGTATAACGTATAACGTATAACGTATAACGTATAACGTATAACGTATAACGTATAACGTAGAACGTATAACGTACAACGTATAACGTATAACGTATAACGTATACCGTATAACGTATAACGTATAACGTGTAACGTATAACGTGTAGCGTATAACGTGTAACGTATACGTATAACGTATAACGTACAACGTTTAACGTATAACGTATAACGTATAACGTATAACGTATAACGTATAACGTATAACGTATAACGTATAACGTATAACGTATAACGTATAACGTATAACGTATAACGTACAACGTTTAACGTATAACGTATAACGTATAACGTATAACGTATAACGTACAACGTATAACGCATAACGTATATCCTATAACGCATAACGTATAAACGTTATAGCGTATAACGTATAACGTATAACGTATAACGTATAACGTACAACGTTTAACGTATAACGTATAACGTATAACGTATAACGTATAACGTACAACGTATAACGCATAACGTATATCCTATAACGCATAACGTATAGCGTATAACGTATAACGTATAACGTATAACGTATAACGTATAACGTATAACGTATAACGTACAACGTATAACGTATAACGTATATCCTATAACGCATAACGTATAACGTATGACGTATAACGAATTAACGTATAACGTATAACGTATAACGTATATCCTATAACGTATAACGTATGACGTATAACGTATAACGTATAACGTATAACGTACAACGTATAACGTATAACGTATAACGTATAACGTATAACGTATAACGTATAACGTATAACGTATAACGTACAACGTTTAACGTATAACGTATAACGTATAACGTATAACGTATAACGTACAACGTATAACGCATAACGTATATCCTATAACGCATAACGTATAACGTATAGCGTATAACGTATAACGTATAACGTATAACGTATAACGTATAACGTATAACGTATAACGTATAACGTATAACGCATAACGTATAACGTATAACGTATAACGTATAAACGTATGACGTATAACGTATAACGCATAACGTATATCCTGTAACGCATAACGTATAACGTATAGCGTATAACGTATAACGTATAACCTATAACGTATAACGTATAACGTATAACGTATAAACGTATGACATATTACATATTACGTATAACGTATAACGTATAACGTATAACGTATAACGTATAACGTATAACGTATAACGTATAACGTACAACGTATAACGTATAACGTATAACGTATATCCTATAACGCATAACGTATAACGTATGACGTATAACGAATAACGTATAACGTATAACGTATAACGTATATCCTATAACGTATAACGTATGACGTATAACGTATAACGTATAACGTATAACGTACAACGTATAACGTATAACGTATAACGTATAACGTATAACGTATAACGTATAACGTATAACGTATAACGTACAACGTTTAACGTATAACGTATAACGTATAACGTATAACGTATAACGTACAACGTATAACGCATAACGTATATCCTATAACGCATAACGTATAACGTATAGCGTATAACGTATAACGTATAACGTATAACGTATAACGTATAACGTATAACGTATAACGTATAACGTATAACGTATAACGTATAACGTATAACGTATATCCTATAACGTATAACGTATGACGTATAACGTATAACGTATAACGTATAACGTACAACGTATAACGTATAACGTATAACGTATAACGTATAACGTATAACGTATAACGTATAACGTATAACGTATAACGTTGAACGTATAACGTACAACGTATAACGTATAACGTACAACGTATAACGTATAACGTATATCCTATAACGCATAACGTATAACGTATGACGTATAACGAATAACGTATAACGTATAACGTATAACGTATATCCTATAACGTATAACGTATAACGTATAACGTACAACGTTTAACGTATAACGTATAACGTATAACGTATAACGTATAACGTACAACGTATAACGCATAACGTATATCCTATAACGCATAACGTATAACGTATAGCGTATAACGTCTAACGTATAACGTTAACGTATAACGTATAACGTACAACGTATAACGTATAACGTATAACGTATAACGTATAACGTATAACGTATAACGTATAACGTATAACGTATAACGTATAACGTATAACGTATAACGTATAACGTATAACGTATAACGTATAACGTATAACGTATAACGTATAACGTATAACGTATAACGTATAACGTATAACGTATAACGTATAACGTATAACGTATAACGTATAACGTATAACACATAACGTATAACGTATAACGTATAACGTATAACGTATAACGTATATCCTATAACGCATAACGTATAATGTATAACGTATAAACGTATAACGTATAACGTGATAACGTATAACGTATAACGTATAACGTATAACGTATAACGTATAACGTATAACGTATAACGTATAACGTACAACGTTTAACGTATAACGTATAACGTATACGTATAACGTATAACGTATAACGTATAACGTATAACGTACAACGTATAACGTATAACGTATATCCTATAACGCATAACGTATAACGTATAACGTATAACGTATAACGTATAACGTATAACGTATAACGTATAACGTATAACGTATAACGTATAACGTATAACGTATAACGTATAACGTATAACGTATAACGTATAACGTATAACGTATAACGTATAACGTATAACGTACAACGTCTAACGTATAACGTATAACGTACAACGTATAACGTATAACGTATATCCTATAACGCATAACGTATAATGTATAACGTATAACGTATAACGTATAACGTATAACGTATAACGTATAACGTATAACGTATAACGTATAACGTATAACGTATAACGTATAACGTATAACGTATAACGTATAACGTATAACGTATAACGTATAACGTATAACGTATAACGTATAACGTATAACGTATAACGTATAACGTATAACGTATAACGTATAACGTATAACGTATAACGTATAACGTATAACGTATAACGTATAACGTATAACGTATAACGTATAACGTATAACGTATAACGTATAACGTATAAGATACGTATAACGTATAACGTATAACACATAACGTATAACGTATAACGTATAACGTATAACGTATAACGTATATCCTATAACGCATAACGTATAGGCTATAACGCCATAACGTATACCTTATAACGTATAACGTATAACGTATAACGTAGAACGTATAACGTAGAACGCATAACGTATAACGTATAACGTATAACGTATAACGTATAACGTATAACGTCTAACGTATAACGTATAACGTACAACGTATAACGTATAACGTATATCCTATAACGCATAACGTATAACGTATAACGTATAACGTATAACGTATAACGTATAACCTATAACGTATAACGTATAACGTATAACGTATAACGTATAACGTATAACGTATAACGTACAACGTATAACGTATAACGTATAACGTATAACGTATAACGTATAACGTATAACGTATAACGTATAACGTATAACGTATAACGTATAACGTATAACGTATAACGTATAACGTATAACGTATAACGTATAACGTATAACGTATAACGTGTAACGTATAACGTATAACGTATAACGTATAACGTATAGCGTATAACGTATAACGTATAACGATTAACGTAAAACGTATGACGTATAACGTATAACGTATAACGTTTAACGTATAGCGTATAACGTATAACGTATAACGATTAACGTAAAACGTATGACGTATTACATATTACGTATAACGTATAACGTATAACGTATAACGTATAACGTATAACGTATAACGTATAACGTATAACGTATAACGTATAACGTATAACGTATAACGTATAACGTATAACGTATATCCTATAACGCATAACGTGTAGCGTATAACGCATAACGTATACCTTATAACGTATAACGTATAACGTATAACGTAGAACGTAGAACGTAGAACGTATAACGTATAACGTATAACGTATAACGTATAACGTATAACGTATAACGTATAACGTATAACGTATAACGTATGACGTATAACGTATAATGTATAACGTACAACGTACAACGTATAACGTATAACGTACAACGTATAACGTATAACGTATAACGTATAACGTATAACGTATAACGTATAACGTATAACGTATAACGTATAACGTATAACGCATAACGTAGAACGTATAACGTATAACGTATAACGTATAACGTATAACGTATAACGTATAACGTATAACGTATAACGTATAACGTAGAACGTATAACGTACAACGTATAACGTATAACGTATAACGTATACCGTATAACGTATAACGTATAACGTGTAACGTATAACGTGTAGCGTATAACGTGTAACGTATAACGTATAACGTATAACGTATAACGTATAACGTATAACGTATAACGTATAACGTATAACGTATAACAGTATAACGTATAACGTATAACGTATAAAGTATAACGTATAACGTATAACGTATAACGTATAACGTATAACGTATAACGTATAACGTACAACGTCTAACGTATACCGTATAACGAATAACGTATAACGTATATCGCATGACGTATAACGCATAACGTATAACGTATAACGTACAACGTCTAACGTATAACGTATAACGTATAACGTATAACGTACAACGTATAACGTATAACGTATAACGTATAACGTATAACGCATAACGTATATCCTATAACGCATAACGTATAACGTATAGCGTATAACGTATAACGTATAACGTATAACGTATAACGTATAACGTATAACGTATAACGTATAACGTATGACATATTACATATTACGTATAACGTATAACGTATAACGTATAACGTATAACGTATATCCTATAACGCATAACGTATAACGTATGACGTATAACGAATAACGTATAACGTATAACGTATAACGTATATCCTATAACGCATTACGTATAACGTATAACGTATAACGTATAACGTATAACGTACAACGTATAACGTATAACGTATAACGTATAACGTATAACGTATAACGTATAACGTATAACGTATAACGTACAACGTTTAACGTATAACGTATAACGTATAACGTATAACGTATAACGTGCAACGTATAACGCATAACGTATATCCTATAACGCATAACGTATAACGTATAACGTATAACGTACAACGTCTAACGTATAACGTATAACGTATAACGTATAACGTATATCCTATAACGCATTACGTATAACGTATAACGTATAACGTATAACGTATAACGTACAACGTACAACGTATAACGTATAACGTACAACGTATAACGTATAACGTATATCCTATAACGCATAACGTATAACGTATGACGTATAACGAATAACGTATAACGTATAACGTATGTCGTATATCCTATAACGTATAACGTATGACGTATAACGTATAACGTATAACGTATAACGTACAACGTATAACGTATAACGTATAACGTATAACGTATAACGTATAACCTATAACGTATAACGTATGACATATTACATATTACGTATAACGTATAACGTATAACGTATAACGTATAACGTATAGCGTATAACGTATAACGTATAACGTATGACGTACAACGTCTAACGTATAACGTATAACGTATAACGTATAATGTACAACGTATAACGTATAACGTATAACGTATAACGTATAACGTATAACGTATAACGTATAACGTATAACGTATAACGTATAACGTACAACGTTTAACGTATAACGTATAACGTTGAACGTATAACGTACAACGTATATCGTATAACGTACAACGTATAACGTATAACGTATATCCTATAACGCATAACGTATAACGTATGACGTATAACGAATAACGTATAACGTATAACGTATAACGTATATCCTATAACGCATTACGTATAACGTATAACGTATAACGTATAACGTATAACGTACAACGTATAACGTATAACGTATAACGTATAACGTATAACGTATAACGTATAACGTATAACGTACAACGTACAACGTTAACGTATAACGTATAACGTATAACGTATAACGTATAACGTACAACGTATAACGCATAACGTATATCCTATAACGCATAACGTATAACGTATAGCGTATAACGTATAACGTATAACGTATAACGTATAACGTATAACGTATAACGTATAACGTATAACGTATAACGTATAACGTATAACGTATAACGTATAACGTATAACGTATAACGTATAACGTATAACGTATAACGTATGACATATTACATATTACGTATAACGTATAACGTATAACGTATAACGTATAACGTATAACGTATAACGTATAACGTATAACGTATAACGCATAACGTATAACGTATAACGTATAACGTATAACGTATAACGTATAACGTACAACGTTTAAACGTATAACGTATAACGTTGAACGTATAACGTACAACGTATAACGTATAACGTACAACGTATAACGTATAACGTATATCCTATAACGCATAACGTATAACGTATGACGTATAACGAATAACGTATAACGTATAACGTATAACGTTTAACGTATAACGTATAACGTATAACGTATAACGTATAACGTACAACGTATAACGTATAACGTATATCCTATAACGCATAACGTATAACGTATGACGTATAACGAATAACGTATAACGTATAACGTATAACGTATATCCTATAACGCATTACGTATAACGTATAACGTATAAACGTATAACGTATAACGTACAACGTATAACGTATAACGTATAACGTATAACGTATAACGTATAACGTATAACGTATAACGTATAACGTACAACGTTTAACGTATAACGTATAACGTATAACGTATAACGTATAACGTACAACGTATAACGCATAACGTATATCCTATAACGCATAACGTATAACGTATAGCGTATAACGTATAACGTATATCGTATAACATATAACGTATAACGTATAACGTCTAACGTATAACGTATAACGTATAACGTATAACGTATAACGTATAACGTAAAACGTATAACGTACAACGTTTAACGTATAACGTATAACGTATAACGTATAACGTATAACGTATAACGTATAACGTATAACGTATAACGTATAACGTATAACGTATAACGTATGACATATTACATATTACGTATAACGTATAACGTATAACGTATAACGTATAACGTATAACGTATAACGTATAACGTATAACGTATAACGCATAACGTATAACGTATAACGTATAACGTATAACGTATAACGTATAACGTATAACGTATAACGTATATCCTATAACGCATAACGTATAACGTATGACGTATAACGAATAACGTATAACGTATAACGTATAACGTATATCCTATAACGCATTACGTATAACGTATAACGTATAACGTATAACGTATAACGTATAGCGTATAACGTATAACGTATAACGTGGATCGTATAACGTATAACGTATAACTTATATCGTATAACCTATAACGTATAACGTATAACGTATAACGTATAACGTATAACGTATAACGTATAACGTACAACGTTTAACGTATAACGTATAACGTATAACGTATAACGTATAACGTATAACGTATAACGTACAACGTATAACGTATAACGTATAGCGTACAACGCATAACGTATAACGTATAACGTATAACGTATAACGTATAACGTATAACGTATAACGTATAACGTATAACGTATAACGTATAACGTATATCGTATAACATATAACGTATAACGTATAACGTCTAACGTATAACGTATAACGTATAACGTATAACGTATAACGTATAACGTAAAACGTATAACGTACAACGTTTAACGTATACCGTATAACGAATAACGTATAACGTATATCGCATGACGTATAACGTATAACGTATAACGTATAACGTATAACGTATAACGTATAACGTATAGCGTATAACGTATAACGTATAACGTATAACGTTGAACGTATAACGTACAACGTATAACGTATAACTTATATCCTATAACGCATTACGTATAACGTATAACGTATAACGTATAACGCATAACGTACAACGTATAACGTATAACGTATAACGTATAACGTATAGCGTATAACGTATAACGTATAACGATTAACGTAAAACGTATGACGTATAACGTATAACGTATAACGTTTAAACGTATAGCGTATAACGTATAACGTATAACGATTAACGTAAAACGTATGACGTATTACATATTACGTATAACGTATAACGTATAACGTATAACGTATAACGTATAACGTATAACGTATAACGTATAACGTATAACGTATAACGTATAACGTATAACGTATAACGTATAACGTATATCCTATAACGCATAACGTATAGCGTATAACGCATAACGTATACCTTATAACGTATAACGTATAACGTATAACGTAGAACGTAGAACGTAGAACGTATAACGTATAACGTATAACGTATAACGTATAACGTATAACGTATAACGTATAACGTATAACGTATAACGTATGACGTATAACGTATAATGTATAACGTACAACGTACAACGTATAACGTATAACGTACAACGTATAACGTATAACGTATAACGTATAACGTATAACGTATAACGTATAACGTATAACGTATAACGTATAACGTATAACGCATAACGTAGAACGTATAACGTATAACGTATAACGTATAACGTATAACGTATAACGTATAACGTATAACGTATAACGTAGAACGTATAACGTACAACGTATAACGTATAACGTATAACGTATACGTATAACGTATAACGTATAACGTGTAACGTATAACGTGTAGCGTATAACGTGTAACGTATAACGTATAACGTATAACGTACAACGTTTAACGGTATAACGTATAACGTATAACGTATAACGTATAACGTATAACGTATAACGTATAACGTATAACGTATAACGTATAACGTATAACGTATAACGTATAAACGTACAACGTTTAACGTATAACGTATAACGTATAACGTATAACGTATAACGTACAACGTATAACGCATAACGTATATCCTATAACGCATAACGTATAACGTATAGCGTATAACGTATAACGTATAACGTATAACGTATAACGTACAACGTTTAACGTATAACGTATAACGTATAACGTATAACGTATAACGTACAACGTATAACGCATAACGTATATCCTATAACGCATAACGTATAGCGTATAACGTATAACGTATAACGTATAACGTATAACGTATAACGTATAACGTATAACGTACAACGTATAACGTATAACGTATATCCTATAACGCATAACGTATAACGTATGACGTATAACGAATAACGTATAACGTATAACGTATAACGTATATCCTATAACGTATAACGTATGACGTATAACGTATAACGTATAACGTATAACGTACAACGTATAACGTATAACGTATAACGTATAACGTATAACGTATAACGTATAACGTATAACGTATAACGTACAACGTTTAACGTATAACGTATAACGTATAACGTATAACGTATAACGTACAACGTATAACGCATAACGTATATCCTATAACGCATAACGTATAACGTATAGCGTATAACGTATAACGTATAACGTATAACGTATAACGTATAACGTATAACGTATAACGTATAACGTATAACGCATAACGTATAACGTATAACGTATAACGTATAACGTATGACGTATAACGTATAACGCATAACGTATATCCTATAACGCATAACGTATAACGTATAGCGTATAACGTATACGTATAACCTATAACGTATAACGTATAACGTATAACGTATAACGTATGACATATTACATAATACGTATAACGTATAACGTATAACGTATAACGTATAACGTATAACGTATAACGTATAACGTATAACGTACAACGTATAACGTATAACGTATAACGTATATCCTATAACGCATAACGTATAACGTATGACGTATAACGAATAACGTATAACGTATAACGTATAACGTATATCCTATAACGTATAACGTATGACGTATAACGTATAACGTATAACGTATAACGTACAACGTATAACGTATAACGTATAACGTATAACGTATAACGTATAACGTATAACGTATAACGTATAACGTACAACGTTTAACGTATAACGTATAACGTATAACGTATAACGTATAACGTACAACGTATAACGCATAACGTATATCCTATAACGCATAACGTATAACGTATAGCGTATAACGTATAACGGTATAACGTATAACGTATAACGTATAACGTATAACGTATAA